>NC_084992.1:15906799-16169299 GCF_963691925.1 Scomber scombrus | reverse complement strand
TTGCATTCATGGAAATTGCATCAGTTGCACAAAAAAGAAATCACACCTACAGTCTCACATCTGCACACCTGGCCAGTCGCATCAATGTGCCTTGTCTGCTTGAGAAAGTTACAAAACTAGTGTGACACACTTCCCAATTTATGTGTCAGAAAGTGTGGAGGGAGGAATTTAGATTATTTCCAATGATCTGACCACTACTGTATTTGAAGCATATTGACATTGTAATGCCAGTCTTATCTTAGCTCATCTTATGATCCAGTCATCGCCCTGCAAGGCGTCACTTTGCATTTTGCTGATAATACTGATAGTATTTTAACACTGTGGTATTACTACTTGAGTACTTCTTTGACTATTTATGGAGGGTTAGGGGGAAAGGAAAAGGAAGGAGAGATGGAGGAAGATGAGCAGATAAAAGTCGGCTGGTATGACAAGGGGAAGCAAAGCTCTAACTGCCTCAAGCAATTCTAGGTCAGACTGGGATGAGAGGGGGAGCAAAGGAGGATGATTAAGAGAGAGTGACGACGTGTGAGGAAAGAGAGGTAGAGAAGAGAGGAGACCAAGTATCTCTAGGGGCGTAAGGGAGATGAGCGAGGAAGAGGGTGGGGGTTAGCAAGGGATAGATAGGAGGATTGGATGGAGTGATAACATAGCGATGGAAGTGTAGCCGATATGACTTCAAACGGCGGTCGAGAGCTTGATTCTCCCCACCGCGCCAATAGCCGCTGGAAATAGCCGTTTAATGGAAACCCTCTGCGGGTGCAAGTGTGTATCTCTGTGTGTGTCCCCGAACCAAAGTACAACCTATAACGTCAGAGATATTGGATGTTGGAATTAAGTCGTTTCCAACATTCACATACAAGCGACTTCACTCTGTCAACACAATCACACACCGCAAATGAAACATCACAAAGATGGTTGGAAAAAAAGAGGACAGGGATAGAGTCTTGGTTTTGTTATGGACGAATTGGTTTTTCGTGTACCTCAATTTCCACCCAGGACTCAATTTTTGTCCATCATTCACCCCTCCATCTAGTGAATATATCTCAGTGTTGTTATTTATTTCTGCTTTTCAAGCATTTGCTCCCTCATTCCATCATCATGCATCTCCAATTTTCTTGCTTGAATTTATTTTTATCCCTTCTTTCTCCCTCTTTATTGTCCTTCCATTTTTTTTCCTCTGCTTGTGGGCCAGTGTATTTTAAACCTAGTAAGCCAGACCTCCCTCAAAGCAAGGTCCAACAAGGAGAAGTTTGATATATCCTTTCACCCAATTGTATCCCGTTAACAGCGCCCCCCTTTATGGCTCGTTGATTCACAATTAATCAAGCCTCTAGTGGTTTGGCACCCAGTCCTCTCATCTGGGAGGGTGACCTTGCTGAATGAAATAAACTAACATGACCTACTGCTGGGTGATGGATGAAGTGACCAGTCAACTCATTACCGACTGACTTGTTGGTTTACATATCAAACACTTATCCACCACTCTAATTCCAGGCAACTCCCAATCAGTGCGCCTGTGAATAAAATTACTTTTCTTTATCACACGTTACAAGCAACTAGAAATGTCTGGGGCAAAAAGTCATAGATTGGGTATCTCTAAGAACATTCCTGTGATCACAGATCAATCGAGTTAATGTGGAGCACACAGTGGGAAAGTCTTTTTCTCCCTAGGACTAAGAACTAAGCAGAGAGATTGGCAGGATCTTTTTTAGTTCATTCTGAGTAATGCTGCACTTAATCAGAGAGAGGGCTGACCTGTTCTGGTTTGGTTAGGCCAAATTAGCCCTCAAAGTGAAAACTGTTGCCGGGGAGTTGGCCTACTGACACAGGGCTGAAAGAAACCTTCAAGGCTTTTTTCTTTTCTTTTCTTTTTTTTATTTTTTAAACGACTTCATTCATCGATTAACTCACAGGTGGTGTCAATATGTGTCTCACTTGGGTGCATGATATTTAGCAGCTGGTATTTGTTTCTGATAGCTGTGCACTAAGCTTTGAATTGACTTTGATATTGTATCTCAAAGATAGACATATTAGTTTAACATTAAGTGGCTTTAGTTTGTGTCTTTGCATTTGGACATTCACACTTTTTGTGTTGAGATGGTTCACTAGAATTAAAATAAAACAGTGCAAAAAACAAAATGGACAGCCTTTTAGTAGAGTTTCAGCACTTCACATTTAGAGCCATGAGAGAGATACTCACATAATCTATCTCTGTGTTTAGGCTGTTTTCGGCAACTTCGTAAAACTTTATGTGAGCATATACATTGGAAAGGCTTAGCAGATTTCTTGGTTGCATTTTAAAGACTGCAAGGAAAAAGCTGAAGTATAGTTTTCAGAATGTTGTCTACTATGACTGTTTGCTGCTAAAGGGCAGAAACACACAAGTAAGGCAGAAAAGTCTGCAGCTAAATCAAAAGGAGCCTCGACAGTAGCCAAGGAACACGTCCTTGCCAGCAGCAAGAGTGTGTGTGTGAAAGAAAGAAGTGGTCATAGTTGTTTGTCACATGAGGACAGAATTAGGGCTGTCAAAGTGAACTGCTCCTTCTTCCTCTGGACCCAAACACATACATTCACACGCAGGTAAGGAAAAGACACATACATGTAGCGACTGGCCTGCTAGCCTAACAAACCAGACAGTGGACTGTTGCAAAGTCATTAACAACCACCTGACACCAAAACATCTCAGCAGCATGAAACTGAGTGGATTTGCATTTGTTTTTTGTTGTGTGTTACAAGTCTTAAGTTCATCAGTCTCCCTTTATAGATATTTACTTGAGTCTGGATTCATTTGCTTGTTGCTGCCTGTGGATTGCTGTAGAAGTGTGTGTGTGTGTGTGTGTGTGTGTGTGTGTGTGTGTGTGTGTGTGTGTGCGTGCGTGCGTGCGTGTGTTGGGACTGGGCGGTATGGCCAACAATTATATCACTATATAATTTGAAGCACGGACAGTAACAGTACACATCATAGTCTGTTCATTTTTCTTAAAATTTCACTAGAAATGCTTCTGAAGCTGTAAAGCACTGGTATGGCAACTGCATGGCAGTTATCACTATTTTCTCAAGTAACTTCCATCTCTGAAAAACAAATTTTTCATGAAATACAATAACATCAAGCTGCAAAAAGTGCTTTAAGCTCAACTTAAAATGCATCTTATTGGAGAGGGCAACTGGGCCAGGTTGTTGAACATTTGTCTTTTTTGACAAAGCTACCCGGACTTCTCTTTGCTTTCTTATGTGCCACCATCTCTGCAACTTCCTTTGACCGAATCCCTGCGGAAGATTTGGTTTTGATGTATTTTTCTGTCATCTTTTATTTATGCTGCTAAACGTGGATCTAGGAGGGATGCCATGTATAGCAGGTCATCTGTTGCAGGGTCAGAGTATTTCTTATTTAACTAGTGGAGAATGGCACTCTTTATGTCCTTTGTCACGTCTGTGTCATCTCGAGCTGGAGTCAGAACAGTGTTACGGGAAAGATGGAGCACAGATTTGAGGTATGACACTGATGTATTCTTCCAAGGACAGTGCAGATGTGAACTCAATCAGGGGGCTGAGGGGTCTTACTCACTGATTCCAAAACATCCATCTCTTGCTATGTTGGTGCCAGTTGCCAGGTTTCCTTATTAGCTTTAGGGACCTGAGATATGGTCTTTTCCTGTCCAGTCATCCTCTGGATCATTTTCTGTCGAGACCCCCATCTGGTCAGTGTATCACTGAAGAGGCGGTGAGGAGGTAGGCAGAATTCAGCCAGTGCAGTGGCCGTTCTCTTTCTTTTCCACATGTAGGAAAAGACACTCAAAAGTTTCTTTCATATGCCGACTGCACATTCAACTCGGGGGAGGGGGGGTCTTTGACACTTCTCTGTGTTGACAAAGAAATGCACAGTAGGGTACATCTCATCAGAGGCTTGCAGTCAGTGTTCACCTGTTATAAACATGGTTGTGCCTCAAGTTTCCAGCAGATTATTGCCTACTAAGTAGTATTGTGAAAATGAGAAACATGGCATCAAAATTAAGTGAAAGTGTCAGAAGTCAGATTGTTATTCTAAGCAAAGAGCGGCTTTCTCAGCTTCAAATCATGGCTAGGGTAAAGGTTTCTAAGAGAGCAGTTCATGTAGCATTAAAACACTTTGCACAAATTGGATCAGTTGTATCTAAAGCACGAACAAGCAGACCAACAGTGACCAAACCATCAGAAGATCAATGCATCAAGTTTAGTCCCCTGAGGGATAGAAAAGCAACTTCATCATACAGAATTTGCTAAATAAAGAATGCAATATTCCAATCAGCAGAAGTACTGTCAAAAGAAGGCGTGTAATGGTCTCAGATGACATGTAACAGTTTGTAAACCACTTCTCAGGAAAGGAAACAAGGCCAAACACTTTGGGGGTGGGCGGGGGGGGGGG
Organism: Scomber scombrus; assembly: GCF_963691925.1. Lineage (NCBI taxonomy): Eukaryota > Metazoa > Chordata > Actinopteri > Scombriformes > Scombridae > Scomber > Scomber scombrus. The sequence continues at coordinate 16,164,897 of NC_084992.1, read as the reverse complement.
GGGGGGGGGGTTAGCAATACTAACATTTCACAGGGCATGACTGGAAAAAAGTTGTATTTACTGATTAGTGCAAGTTTGAGATTTATGGCAGTAACAGAAGGGTGCATGTAAGGAGACGAAAAGGAGAAAGAATGATACTGTGGTGTATCAAATTATATTGAAATGGGAATATTGGGAAATGAATTGGGAGTATTCAAGTCAGTTGGGTGTTCTGCATACTCTGGTTTGCATCTTTGTGGAGAAAGATTTATACAGCAGCAGGATAATGGCCACAAACACACCTCAAAGCCTTAATTTGGCCTTTATGATAGACATTTGATTGGAATAAATTGAGCTAGTAAATGTAGCCTAAATTTAAGAAAAAGCAATCTGATATACAGACCTCCTATTATAAAGGATGCTTCCCCATTTCAATCCAAACACATGAATGAGGTAGCAGCTGGCTGCAGGGAGATCTCTGGGGAGCTCAAAGTTTCTAGTTAAATTGCTGTTGGCTGTATTGTATGCTACTTCCAGGAAAGCAACATCTAAATATTGCAATAAAAAAACATGTTTTCTATTTGGATAGCGACTACTCTCCCATCCTTTACTTCAGTCTGATCTTGAGTGGACAGCTGATAAGTACGTGGTTTGTTTACATGATGTAACAGAAGTGCGTATTTAACAGATTCAGTGTGAACAGAGAGCGTCCGATGTTACATGATGCGAAGTAATAAACGTGATGCTCTTAGGACACAGTGTAACATTACACTTGGACAAAAATATATTTTGGAGATTATTGTTTTCTTAGATGTTACCGTAAGGCAAATTCATACAGGTGTACTTTCCATACCGTCCACCACTTGTGTGTGTGTGTGTGTGTGTGTGTGTGTGTGTGTGTGTGTGTGTGTGTGTGTGTGTGTGTGTGTGTGTGTGTGTGTGTGTGTGTGTGTGTGTGTGTGTGTGTGTGTGTGTGTGTGTGTGTGTGTGTGTTCAGGAGACGGAAAAGGTGAGGACACTTTTGGAAGATGTTTGCTTTAAATAGAAAATAGGGGGGAAAAAGCCAAACACATCTCTGCTCCTCTTGATATTTGGGTGTCATTTGGCTGGTTAATTCAGGACATTTTTTTGTGTGTGTTCATGAATGAGTCACAGTGAGTTTGTGAGACGCAGCAGCTAAATATAGGCAACACTGAAACACACAAAAACAAATGCACTCAGTGAGCATGTGCACACACACATCACCCATAATCACCACTGTGTCAAATGCTTCCATTCACATACACCCACACACATAAACTTTGCACATGGACACACGTGGAACATACATTTAACACAACCTATTCGCGACACACACATAAGCTCTCTCATATTCACACACAGAGCATGATTAAACTTACACACTCAGCCAGAGGTTGGACTGATCGCATGATTGCACACACAAACACACCATAGTATCACACAAATCAGGACATGGCCAGCACAACCTGCAGTTACATGCACATACACACACACACACACACACACACACACACACACACACACACACACACACACATACTTCACAAGGCTAAATGAAACACACACAGACACACACTCACAGACTTGCTCAGCTGTGATGTCAGGGGTAAATGGTGTGGAGGTTTAGATCGAAGGGCAGATCTCCCTCTATTTGTCTCAATCTAAGGATAATGAGAGACAAGGACAGACACACACACTCACACACGCGCACTAACCTCACAACTCTGCTTTCTAATTTTGCTCTTGGAGCCGTTTGCATGTCATTGTGCTTTTATTTATTTCCCCTGCATTAGTAATACTGACTCCAAATGATTTCCCAGTTACTGCTGGCAGACCATTTTACCAGCCATGGGCAGCAGTCAATGAAGAACGAGAAAAACATACTGGGTCTCATTTGTCTGTATTGCTTTCAGTGTAAAACCTTGACAAATACACTGAGACGTCAAGGCACAGGGCAGAAATGACTTCAGGGATATTTTGGTTAGAGTAGGGAAGAAAAAAAAATCAGCCTGCCAACCAAATGTTGCCAAAGAATTGCTTTTAATGCATTATGTACTGGAATTTACAGCAGAAAACACAACGAAAAATGGATAAGAGGCAACTAATAAAACTTTCCCCTCAGTTGCGTGTGTGTGTGGCTGCATAAATGTGTCTGTGCCGAAATGCAACGAGCTGTTAGATAAAGTCTGTTAAATGTGAAAAAACAAAGCTGGGAGGTGCAAATGAAAAGATTGTAAATTAGATTTTGTTTGTTGATCGTTTCCGCTGAAACAATCTGCTGTTTCTTGGCATTAATTCTGTATTAGAAAAGCAGTGTGTATGTATGTGTGTGTGTATGTTTTTACAGAAAGAGAGCAAACATTAACATATCTACCTGCATATTATAATGAGATGATGGCTAATAATCTGAGCCAGGCACGACTCAGTGAAATGTTTTCATGGCTTGGATTCGTTTTCTTTTTCCCTGATGTTGTGCAGAGTTTTCTGACAGAACCCTGCAGTAAAACTCAGCTCTGAGCTGCTCTTTTTACAGTACCTTCAACATTGTGGAGAGTATACCTAGGCTTTTTACACAAAGAAAGATGTGCCACTCTGTAAATTTCACTCGAAGCACCGAAAGTTTGTTTATAGCCCAGAGAGTGCTCGTCAAGACAATGCAATGGAAGAGCCAGTGTCTCACCAGCTGACGTCTTGTGTCATCAGGCAGTGGGGGTGCCACGTGTTGCAAAGTGCTGTTAAACTTCCAATAGTCTCTCATAATTAGATTAAGGTGTTCATGTGACTGAAATGCCCTCGAATAATGCCAATAAAATTGAACTTCTCTCCCTAGCTTACTGCAATTAAGCGTATTCTGACTGAGAATAATTGCATTAAGAGAACCAGAACGTGTTGTTTACATGGGCTCCACCTCGCTCACATTACAGCCTTAATCGCATTATGATTGGATTATTGGCGGTGTGAGTAAACACAGCTAATAGACCTTTCTCACAGTAGGACATTTTCACTAGTCAAATGCAGGTGTAGCTAATAACATTAATAAATGGCTGCATTCAGTTCAGGAGTGCCAGATGCCTGGTGTTCAGCACACTGGCTCACTGGCATGGCGTCCTGGCCCAACTAAATGGAACGGAGCCACATCTCACCTATTTGTTTTGGTGGTGGGGGTTTCCTGATGTTAAGGCTTATAACTTTGCAAGGTACAGCTGCCAGAGAGCACCACAGTCAGTGCACATGAGCTGTATACACTGTCTCATGACCACACACACACACATACACACACACACATATATATATAGAGTAGCAGGAGGAGGAGCAGGAGCCCTGATCAAAGAGCATTAAAAAAACAAATGTGAAAACCTATAAATACCGCCTAGAAAATCACAGGCAACCATGATAAGACTATAAAAATATTCAAATAAATAATGCATGATGTTCTGTGCTGAAAAAATCTAGACAGTTATAGTACATTCGGTAAATAAGAGGCGGCTGTTAGTCATTTGGTGTTCTGGGCGCCCCTTGTCCCTGAAAATAGAGAGACTATGGATGTGTTAGCATTAAAGGCATCATGCTGAGCCATAGATAGAAGGGAAGGATTAAATACGGTATCGTTGGCTGAGTCAACAATTCTATTTTGGTTTGAGCAGGAGTACGGCTATCTGCTCAATATTTCTTAGAGCGGATACATGTATGAATCCCCTTTTCATTACTGACCGTGGTCATCAATACAGAGTGCCCATTAGATAAGATGCATTACTTTGACAGGACAATGCCAGGAGACATAGTCCATTATCATCGGGGCAAATGGAGAGTGTTTGAATTGAGGTTTGGTTTTTAAAAAAATGTTTTTTCCTTTTTCTAACATCAAACAGAATGCAAAGAGGGGAATCTCTGATAAGCAACATGTGACTTATTGAATCTTGTTTTGTTTTGTCTTAATTATAACATGTGGTAGATGTCAATGTTATGGAATGAGAAAGGTAATTAAGCAGGTACAAAAAAAATGGGAGGAATCTGCTTAGCCTGTCAAAATGAACATTTTCCTACTGGGCTGAGACATTTTTATTGAATATAAAACGATGTGCTTCAACAATATGGCCTTAAGGGAACAATAAAATGTGGGCTATTGTGTTACGATGGATGACAGAAGGTGGTAACTGAAAAACAAAAACAGTCTAGTCGAAATTTCTATCAATTTCTAGCCAAATGTCATCTGATTTTACATATTTACCTTTTTGTTATAGCTGTTATTGCCTTTTTCTTTTTTTACTGTTTACCATAAATTTGCCATGAAACAACTGTACCTTGTTTATTGTTATGTCTTCCTTACTTATTTTAGCTTGTAGCATTCATGGTGATCAACCAGTCTTTGTGTTTCTTGTTCATACTTTAAACACCCTTATCTGCTCTAGTGTGGGAAAACATTTGTGACTGAGAGTACTAACACTTGAAGAACATTGTGTGATACTGGCAGCCCAAATTTGACAGAACAGTATGCTTGAAGTGATGCAGTATCAGTTTTGAGTGTGCAGTCATTACTCACTAACTAGACTGGTAGAGTGTTGTACTACTATGACTCTGTACTACTATAAGATTAAGAATTCATCAGGTTTTCTCCCAGCACCAAGGTTAATTATTTTGTACTTTATTTTTGTTATATTTGTTTTCCCAGTTTATTTCTACTCTGAACTTTTGTGAGATGCACATTCAGGTTTATATACTATGGCCTGCTGGTCCTTTTACACCTCAATTGATTTTCTCTTTAATTTACCGCACCTCAGACTATTTTAACCTCATAGAACTCATACATAAAACCAGACTGCTACTGCATGCTTTACAAAAATAGCATCGCCTTGGGATCTCTTTAAATTATGACTCATGACTGAAAATGAGCCACAAGCATTGCAGGGAGGATAACAGGTAGAAGTAATTTGATATCAAAGGTGAGCAATCTGATAATAAATAGTAATTATATGAAGATTACGTATGAACTTGAAGTGAGAAGACAAGTCAATTGCAAGGTTTTAGGTTGAAATACCTGTTGCGTCTAATATTTCTGTGTATCTTGTTAACAGTAGTGGGTCATGATTTTAGGTGATGGTTAATTACAGCTGGCATTAGTCTGTGGATTATAAATTACCACAGTTTTTGAAATTCAAACAGTGCAAAAGTGAAATGGTAGATGGTTAAATTGTTAAATATTGCTTTGATATAATCAGGTGATCGTGACTGTTAAAGGTAGTAAGAGTTTTATTGCAGGCTTTTAGGGATGAGATACATTTATACTTTTATCCTTCACTCTCTGTGAGGCCTCACAGCAAGAATGAATTCCATGATTCATTCTTGAGCTAAAAAATGTAAATTGATATTGAGAAACTTTAATCTGTCTCGACATACTGTGAGTTTGTTCATTACAGATACACCATTCTGTTATTCCGTTAAAAATCATATCACATCCTTGGAGCTTGCTGCTGAGCTGGTAGCAGAGAAGATACTAAAACACACATCAGCCTCTATCATGACATGAGTAACAGTCTACCAAAGGAACTGACATAATGAGTTGCTATCATCAAACCCCACTTGCCTGAAGCTCATCCGCTAACAATAAATTGGCATCTGAAATAGAAGACTCCTAAAATGATTCAGCACAATTAAATTCATCATAATGCCAGTAGTTTGGAGGCTTCAAATGTTCCCCCATTACTGTTAGAAGATAATCTGTTTTTTCTTTTTTTGGTTTCCCATCTTTATACTTTGTACCTGAAAGTATAGTGTAAGTGTAGAGAACACTGTAGCCTGGAGTATAAGGTAGAGATTAAAACAAACATTTTAGCTCCACAATTAATCAGGCAGATAAAAGAACAGAACATGAAAAAGAATAAAATGCAACACAATGAAGAAAGATTACAGATAACAAGGCTCAAGCTCATCTTACCTTATTATTTTGTTTGGTCCATAGTGGTAGACAGACTGACAGACATTGTCATCCACAGGGCTAAACAATGACAAAATCCAGCAGAAAATATACATAGTAACAAAATAACTGGAACCATTTAACATCAGCAGGTACTATTATTGTCTCTAGAGATGTAGCTCCCCTTTAAAAACTGATTTGATGTTGTTGTGCTATGCTATAAAGAAAGGTCAAAAAACAGCAGACTTTGTTTTTGTAGTATAAAGTCTGTTTATGCTATAATTTTAAGATCAAATAGGCTCCAGCTCCACTTCTGGTGGGTGCCCATATGATATGACTGCCATATTGGCAGTAATATGGTTTATTGAGCAGGGACCCAGAGTGAGACTATGAATTCCTAATGTTGTCCCCAGGCTATAACAGGTTGAAGGATAATCTTCTGCTTAATGCTATCCCAAAACTGTCAGAAGGAACCTTTCTCCATGCATTTGCAGTTTGTTTGTTTTTAAAGGACCTTTAGGTTTTCATAAATGTCACCCAATAATGGAACATATGTTGCTGTATCAATTATTGAATATACCTTTTTATAATTTCGGAAGCCAGAATTGGAGTTGAAATGTTTGATACCATGTCTTCATGCCCAGCACTGATTATATCATCATGCACAACATTCATTTTGGTTGAATTTCTTTTTTTGTAACATACCGATAGTGAGATGATCATTCACAAGTTGAAGTATAATTAAAGCAAGAGATATAACACCTGCTAACAGAGTCTAAGACTGACACACTCAGTGGGTTTAGAGTACATCATGAGTCGTTTAATGCGTCACAGGCCTACTACTTAAAGATTCCCAAAATACCACTAAGTAGCAATCTATTTAAATAAGCTTGTGTCTCAGGGTCGCTGAAAGAATCTGAGAAGCACTTCTTTTAGCTAGTTCAGCACCCTGTTTGTTGATACTGGATGAGTGTGAGTCACCCTGTTTTCATATTAGTTATGGGTCCCAGGTGATTGTATCTCCTGGCGTGAGACAAACGGTTGTCTTACATGGTTAAATATTTAAGAATTAGTAGTTGTGTGGAATCATTTTGTTACATCTGGAGCATTCAGTTGCCATCAAAGAAATGTACCTTTGTTTTATTCACTTTTTTCTCAATCAACCATGGCATCTCATCCCATTGTGCAGCATTTCCTTTCTTTACCAGAATTAGACAAAGGTTTTAGCTCTAGCAACCTGAAATAAATGTGCTGGGATTGGCATGTAAGTGGTTACAGCTGTAGTTAAAATTCAGAGCATTTGAGGAAAAACTGCCACTTGGTTTAGCTCAAAACAGAATATATTTTGTCACTGTAACAGAGACTGTTGTTAGTGGAGAAAAAGCTGACAAATTGGCTGGTGCTTTTAAAGAAAATGTGTTGTCTGTAAAGTGTCGAGCATTGGGGTGAATTGGTGATCCTCAAGCCTTTCCACTTTGGGAGCAACTTGCTCCAAAAATGATTTACTGTTCATGTTTTAGATCTTTAAATTTTGGTGTCTTGTTGAACATTGTATATTTGTTAGTTATCTTGACAACAGAGCAATATCTGTTGGATTTCCCCAGTGACAATCTTTGTTTAGTATGTCTGACAAGTTCAGCACCATGATCAGAGGCAGTTTCAGCACCACGGCCAGCGTCTTAGTGTGCTAACAGAGAGAGGCAGTTGTTGAAACGCATTGAGACTGTCCTCCCATTGGAAACAGTTCAGAACAGTCTGTGTGTGACATGTCTCTAAGGTTATAGATTACTTAACTCCCCTCCAGCTGCTCTCTTGTGAAGTTGTAATGAAATCAGTAAGGGATCATAGCTGGATTTACATGGCCTGTGATTCAGATAAGTCTCAGCTACACGGATGCATGCAGAGATACATCAAACTATCCTCATCATCCTAGAAAGAAATAGTCCTTGACAGTTTAATTATTCATATTTTGGCAGATTTCTTCAAAGGCCTCTGAGCTTATTTACAGTGTAAATATATCTGGCTACAGGTTTCTGTTGAACTGGAGGTGAAAATTGCTCTGCCACAGAGTAGTAATGGGCGTTATTCCTGGAAAGTTCTGTTCGGTTTTTTTAGGTTGTTTTTTTTTCTTTTTCTTCCACTGGTCCGACACCTTGACCTGCTTCTTTTTCCTCTGGACACATAAACACATATTTACACACAGCTAAGGAAAAGTGCCAACAGACACAAACATGCAACAACTGGCCTGCTGACCTTGTAACAAAACAGACAGTGTCATTAACAACCAACTCACATCTCAGCTGTGTGTGTGTGTGTGTGTGTGTGTGTGTGTGTGTGTGTGTGTGTGTGTGTGTGTGTGTGTGTGTGTGTGTGTGTGTGTGTGTGTGTGTGTGTGTGTGTGTGTGTGTGTGTGTGTGTGTGTGTGTGTGTGTGTGTGTTGGAGGTGCGATACTTCAAGCCTTAAGTCTGTCTCCCATTATAAGAAAAATATAAGCTTTAGTTTGGATGTGTTTGCTTGTTACTGGTAAAGACAGAGGTGTGTGTGTGTGTTTATTTTGGCTATGTCCTGTCTGCTTGAGTAAATTTGTGGCTTACATGAGTGTGAGAGATCCCCTACATGTCTATGTGAGTGTGTACATTCACTCCTGGGGCTATATGTGTGTTGATCTTGTTTTATGTGTTCAGGCCAGTGGTTAAGGCGTGACGGATGGGGATAGGGGAGACAGAGGAGAGGAGGAGAGAAAAGACGAATTACCTGACAGCTCCCCTATTCAACTCCTAATCACTGAGGGAGCGTGGAGGCTGTGTGTGACAGAAAGCGGCAGTGTTTATGTTGGAGGAGGGGGGAAGGAAGAGATCAGGTGTTGGTGCATTTCTTTGTAAAGCTTAGCGTCATTTGAAATTTAAAAAAGAAAAATCAAACTCAAAATCTGCACCTTTACTCTTTGATATTTTTGTTTCTGCATCCTGTTTTGCATGAAGCAACTGTATCTTATAAAAATTAAGCTGTCAAAATGTCTTTCTTAAGGCAAGATACAGAATGTGTGTGTGCAGGAGAGAAAATAAGTCACTTGGTAAGAAGGCGATCATTCAGTAAATTCTAAGCAACATGATATATTTAGACTCAAGTGGAGTCAGTCCAGATGTTTTCATAGAGAGGTGGATCATAAGTCTGCATTTGAGGATGCTAAAAGATGCTGACGGTCTGATCTGAAGCAGGAGTAAAAACAGAGCTGTTTTGTTTACAAAGGACCTTTTGGGTGATGGTGGATCTAGTGAGACACTGCTAATACACAGGATTTCACCAATATCAGTCCACCACTTAGGTCCTGACTGTCCCCCACTATTGAATGGATTGGCCTTCTGCCCTTTGGGTGATACCCTGACTGTTTCTCTTGGACATTTGTGGATTTGAGCAAAATGGCTCAACTATGGCTTATAGTATAATAATGACATCATACACTATGTTTTTACAATCTAGGGTCAACAGAATAACTGACAGACATTGGTCTGCTATTTTGAAGCTTATAATTGGGTGCTGTCTGCAACATTACTGTTGCCTGTGTGATGTTGTTCACTTTCTGTATCACATTAGCAGAGAGCTGTGTTTCCGCTGAACTATGACACCACACAGGCTTGAGCTTGATGAACTTTGATCTTGACTTCTTTCTGAAACTACACATTTACATCAACAGTCAACCCAAACTTCTCTTGGGCCAACTGTCTGATCTGAAAAAGCCAGATGAAATTGAGATGGTAAGTGTAAAATGATGGAGATATAGTTCTCCCCTACCTCGGGTTGTTGTCCTGTGCACATAGCTGCAGGAGTAAATGGGATTGCACCCAGTCCAGATTAGAGCCACTAGAGGGGCAGACTTGACTTCAGGCTTGAATATGGAAATAAAGTGAAATAAACTCTTACAGCAAAGGAAAAAGTGGCATGTGAAACTACTTTAAAATATCTTCTGAAGGAAAAATGTTAATGGAAGGTTAATATGCTCACAGTACCCTCAGAATTCAATCAGCTCTGTGAAACCACCTTCAGATTGTAATTTATTTTTCTTTGCATTAATGAGAAATCTTCTCATTTCTTTTTGGATAGAAATGTTCAAATGCAGAGCAGCTCAGATACACAACCTGCTGTTTCATTTCCCGGCTCTGTAAGAGTTGCGAGATATTTCATGTCAAAGAAAGATTAGGAGCAGTCTGGACAGTTACACCTGTCTGTTTTTTCTGCCAGAACTTCACCCACTCGCCTGCTTGGCGTAGTGAAAAATGAGATCAAATCCCGGTGCAGACAGATTGTAGACAACAAGAATACATAAAACAGCAGGTGATGTTTTTTCCCTTGAGATATACAGAGGGCATTTTACTGTCAGGTGTAAATTCTGTCTATATTAACAATGTTTGGATGCTAGATGACAACATCGGTACTCCTTCTGAAGCAAATTGTTTTTTGTCTTTAGTTTTTTTTCCTTTGAAGTAATTTTAGTATGTGAAACCAGCAGATGCCCTCCAACCAGAGTCGTTTTAAGATGATGATGTGTTGGGCTGACTTGTGTTTGCAGTCTATGCAACAGCCCGGGACATCAATACTTACCTCACTGTGTTGCTTTGGCAATCACCAGTAAAGCTGATTGCAACAAGAGCGATAACGACCTGCTGTGAGCAGAGTAGCAATAAAACAGACTTTTCTGGTGATAAACAGAGTGCTGTGAGAATAAAAGTAAGGGTAGTCAGAACCAGATGTCATTTTTTGGTGAAGGAAAATAGAATATATGAGAAGTACTTTGCACCAAAATGAGTCAGTGACTTCTGATACCGATTCTTATAGGTGTAAATTAAATGGTTTGCTATCAGAGAGAGTGGGCGCGTGTTGAACGAGAGCTTGTGCAAGCAGTAATGCACATTTATATGAATTTACTTACCCTCTGAAACGAGTAAAATGATCAAACCTGTGTGTGCGCGTGCATGCACTAGTGTTTGCAGTCTGAAAAGTGTTTGGGAACAGGAGCCGCAATCATCTCTGGCAAAAAAGTGTGTGTGTGTGTGTGTTTTGCATGCTGTGAGCATAGCTCTGAGAGCTTTGGCCAAGCGGTTGTTACAGGGCATCCAAATCAGGAAAGGACCTCTGTCAAGTGATTGTGTAGTGGGTGTGTGTGACATCACAGAGAGCAGGATGAAGTCTGAGCAGAAAAATATAGAAGAGATACTGAGTGGTGGAAAAGGAGATACCAAAGGGTGTGTGTATGTGTATGTGTGTGAGCGTCTGTTTCACATCATTAGCGGAACATGGAGAAAGAGTGGAGGGATTTTGTGTGTTTGTGTGTGTGTATCTGTGTGTGTTAGCCACAGGCATACAGAGCAGCCTGATAATGAACACATTGATCTGGTACAGCAGAGAGGAAAAGGACAAACATCCGTGTATTAATGGTGTCCCTATCTTTCCTCTTCATTATTTTTTGAGTCTTTCACTAATAGCAGTTGTTTGTGTTATTTGTTTCTCACTCCATGTCTCTGCCTCCATATTTTATTTTATATTATTTATACCTTTTGATTACTTCCCCCTTATTCTCACTTATTTAGTATGTTTACATTTTTGAATTATAGATGAAGTAAATATCAAACACCAAAAAATGAGGGAAACGTGTGCAGGTAAAACATCAAAACCCCAAAGGTCCAGTAACAAAAGCCTTAAACATACAATTATGACTTTTTTCCTCATTCATTTTCAGAGTTTTCTCTTTGTGCTCCTTTTAACCTTTGACTTTGGATACAAATTATTTTCTTTTCACTAATTTCTATGTGCAGTGCTAAGCTTACTAGACACTGTAATTCAAGCGTCTTATTAACTGTACATATTTCAGTGATATTAAAGAAAGCAATTTGAAACCGAATACATATATTTCCTTTCACTGCTTAGTAAAATAAAATAGATACTGTTACTCTTTGCAGATGTTATAGATGGAAGAGAATATGTCCTCAGGTTCCTGAACTCATATTGCAGAACTATTATCGGCAGAAATCCCTTCTTTTGTTTTGGTGCACAGTTTGTAGCCCAGGGCTAGGCATGCAGCAGCACAGCCATGTGCTGTGCCAATCCCTCAGCTCTCTTCTCAAGCTCCTCTTTAGCTCTCCTCCCTGTTGCAGGAGTCTGAGAATACATTGTCATTTTGTATGTGACTGTGTGTCTTATCTTCCCTCACCGGTAATGTGAATGTCTGAGAATGCAGACGCAGTTTTGACCCTCAGTTTCTTAATGGTCCTTTGCTGGCAGGGTAAAACTGTTCTATACTTTGACAAGACAGAAGACGTGTCCTTTTTCCTGCTGTAACTCCTTCTCTCTGGAATTAGATTGTCACCTGAAATATTTGCTGTCGTCTCCGGTCTTTCCCTGCATTTCTTTCTCTGTACAGCTAATTTTGGCAGTATTGGCATGACCAACATGTGCTTTATTTACTCGAACACATTGATCTCTTCGCTACATCTTCCTCTCTCTCAGTGCTGGTAATGAGGTGTGTGTCTGTGCGGTTTGTTTATTGCCTGATTCGCCTCTCCCAATTATGGGATTCCTAAGTGATAGTGCTGCAGCAATTATTTTAAGTCACCCTGGGTTTGACTGTTGGCTAAACACCCAAATTGTGGTTGTAAATTCTGTCCATCAGTGGGTTTGATCCCTATACCAGAGTGTAAAAGAGATCTATAGACAATACATATATGGACATTGAGGTGGATGATGCATTACTGGGCTAAGAGGGAACCCAGAGGGTCCTCAGGGTTTCTGTTTCTCACTTGGTACTGAGCTCTCTACTGTGTGTGTGTGTGTGTGTGTGTGTGTGTGTGTGTGTGTGTGTGTGTGTGTGTGTGTGTGTGTGTGTGTGTGTGTGTGTGTGTGTGTGTGTGTGTGTGTGTGTGTGTGTGTGTGTGTGTGTGTGTGTGTGTGTGTGTGTGTGTGTGTGTGTGTGTGTGTGTATAAATAGAAGGAACATTTGAATGATGGGTCATGAGTGGCAGGCATTTACTTTTGAAATGCCCTTAATTAATCTAACATATTGGGTCATATGAAAACTTCTTAGCAAACTTTTAGAAATAACCTTTTCAAAGTTTTCATTCTTTCAATCTTTACCCTCCTTTGGGGACATTAAACAGAATTAAACACATCTAAAGCCACTCCTAGAATATAGCCTCCTTTCAATTATCCTTCCAAATAACACTCCCTCTGTCTTCTTTTCTCTCTACTTATCGTGCAACCCCTTTCTCTTCGCCTATTACAATATTCAAAGTAGTCGACCCGCTTTGTTGAAACACACTTTAAAAAAGTGCAAAAAAAAGAAAGAAATCAAATCAAATGGACTTAATGAAATTAACTCTATCTGCATCTCTTTCCTCTCTCTTCTCTCTCTCATTTGCTCTCCCTCTCTGTTAATTTAGAGAGCTTAATTGGCACGATAATACTTTTGAAGCAAACAAACAACAACAAAATAGAAATAGAATGTAATTACTTTTAACAGTTGACTTTCTGCCTCTTCTCTACATGTGTGTTTGTCCACTGATTGTGTGGTTGTGAAATCTCATTAAAGTTAAAAGTATCCTCTGTTTGTCCATCTGTTTTTCCGTCTCTAGACCAACATCCCATTCCTCCAGAACGTCTTTTCCAACCACCAGTTCCTCCACTCCACCGTGGACACCCAGTTCATCGACGAGAATCAGGAACTGTTCAACCTCAAACCCACTCAGAACCGGGCCCAGAAACTACTGCACTACCTCGGTCAGTGTATAAACTAAATGTACACAAGAGGACGATGTTCTACCAAAATCTTAACCATATTGTCTTATAGGATGTTATATGTAGTAAGGCTGTATTTAACATGTATTCTCTATTTTTATACTCTCATTCAGGTCATGTGATGGTGAATGGACCAACCACACCCATTCCAGTAAAGGCTAAGCCCTCTGCGATAGACCCTGTCATCCCTCTTGTCACTATGGGTATGTCAATCAAACACTGTCCTGTTGATCAGTGCTTTGCTCATTTTCTACCACACATAAATAATATTAAGTCAATGATCCAAATAAGGTATTACATTAAACCACAGCAGAAAGGGCTGGAGCCATTAACTACAAAAAATAATTATTAACAGTTTAGGTGTCAACAAGACCAGTTGGTGTTAATTTAATACAACATTTAAACTGTGAAAAATGTGTTGAGCCACTAGAAAATGCCATCGAGCAGTTGCCTTTATAATATGACAATGTGTTATCCTTGTCGCATTTATTACATTTGGACTAATTTAGCTGGGTACTACCACTGCAAGGGTGATGGGTTTCATTTCCCCTGGGGCACCCATGCTAAAAATGTAAACACTTGTTGGAACCGTAGGGCACTTTGGATAAAAGCACCCACCAAATGACAAATGGGCTGTCGAACAGTCCGATAGCCGAAGGCGGAAAGGTCTTCCTAAATGGCTCAGTTTAGCACTCGGGGAGGAAAAGGGTTTTGGCCCAGAGTGCTCTGCTGAGCTGTGAGTACAGCAGTGAGAGGGGTGTAGTTCATTGTTTGTGAAGGAGGAAGTTCTTCGCTTCTCACCCTGATTTGCACCAGCACCCCTGACGTCTCGCAGAACAAGCCAAAGGCCAGGCTGGGCTCTTTGATGGGCTCATTGAGCAACTTGGAGTTTCTAGAGTCGAGCTGTTTTTTCCCCTTCACACTTCAAACTGTTATGTCTCTGTGAATTTTGAAAGGTTAAAGTCTTAATGCTTGAGGTTCTCATGAAATCAAACCCTGTTCAGTATGAGTATTGTGTTTAACATTCTGTAATTATTTCTCTTTATTATTTTTTTTATTGTTTGTTGGAGGATTGTGTAGGATTCACAGCATGTAATCCAGAGCTACTGTTTGGCATGTTTATCAGCACCCTGTTCTGCCTCAGCACATACCCCAGCATGCCCAGTAAACATGAATTTATAACAAAATACTGTGAATAATATGAATTGTAATTAGGCATAACTAAATCAAATCTGACATGTAAAAAATACACAGAGCGAGATGGAATAAAGTCGTATAGCACAGAATAATCTGCAGCGTTTGTGCACGTCTGCTTGTGAGCGAGTGTGTTTCACCGTGCTTATCCACCACTACTTATGCAAATCTTGTGGTGAAAGCTATCATTGCCCCATGAATGCAAACATGCACATACAGGGACACACTAAAAGTCACACACTCACACAAACTAGCACAGATGTGTACTGCAGTGAGCAGGTAATCTAAAGGAAGACACCCTTTGTGTACACACACCCTCACTTACATACAGTAAGCAGCTGATGAGGTAGTTGTATGCAGCACAGGCACGCACAGAGGCATACCTAAAGCCTAGTAATGAGATTTGTAATATGCTTATATCCTTTCTTTCATTTGACTGAGGGATTGAGAGAAGAGAGGGATTAGGCCTGTATTATCACACTCTGTGGAGGGAGGGATGAAGGGAGGGACAGGGGCATGGAAGGAGAAAGGGGTTATGTAAAGAGAGGGGAGGGGGTTTGGACAGCATATAATCCCTATATGCAAAAAAAAGATCAGGTGAATATAGTGGAAGGCAGGAAATGATAGATGAATTGATAGAGGATGGGGAAGGGGAGGAAGGACTATTAATGTGTAACACCCACCAAGAAAAGAAGAGCCCAGAGCTACACGTTCAACACATTACATCTACAGATAAGGACAAAGAGGAATAGCTACATCAATTCTTAGGGGTTCCCTCCATGCTTCTGAGGGGAAAAGGAAAGAAAAGTATTCCTGAAAGGCAAGGCGAGAGTGTCCTGGCAGAGGATGTTAAGAGCTCAGAGGCCATTATTTTCTAATTAGGATTTGTAGTGTGAATCGTACCCTCTGAAGGCAGATTGCTGGTGGTTCATCGATGGTGTTGAAGTACACCTTGTTCCAATTATTGTCTGGATTTATTTAATGGAGGACATCTAGAGGTTAATCACCAGATGCCTCTGAGCAAGCTTTAGGAAGAATGACTAATAAAAATGACAGACTACTTCACACCTCCCCGTTGTTATTTCTGTGCACTCTATTTCCATTCGAAGGATTAAAGTGTAACGAGGGGTAACGGTATAATATGCACAATGGTCTATGCACAATTTATGTGCAGAAACACAACTTATGCGCAGAAAGTAAACACCGACAGATTTAATGTTTTAATAAGTTTCTCAATTTTTCCTCTCTCTACTTGTTTCTAGTTTTGGAAGCTTTCATTAGCCGTCTTCAAACAGAAAGGGTCGGTCTTTGACCACCTTTGTATTCTTTACTTTTGTTTAGGTCCAAAACTCATTTTAAAAAAAAAACCATGAACAGTCTTAAATATTGCTTTGTGAAACCTGGAGATACGTATGTTGTTTTCATGTGTGTAATGTAAAGTAGCATTTTCTTTTTTTGTTTGTACTCTCTCTAAAACGTCTCTTTCACAAACATTTGTTTCACACATCACCTAAAACTTTGTGCATGCAAACAAATAATGTTGTTGAACTGCCTGTCAAAAGTTTTTCAGAAGAATGTGGCAGTCTTGGTTAAATCAAAAGCATTTTTAAACATAAATTAATAGAAAATGTATTTTATGTAATATAAGAAAGGAATATCTGTTGTAAATTCAACATAGTTTAATTATATTTTGGGGGGGGGGGATTCAACATCTTTACTGTAATGAGAGATACGTAGCAGACAACAGGTTGGGGATTTGTCTTACAACTCACACTAATACTTCTACCTGCTTTTAACATGTACAGGCTAAACTCATTGACTGTTCAATCACAGCCGACTTTTAATAAAGCACTAATTAGGAAGCCCTCTAGGATCTGCTAATGAAAAGCTTCCTGAACACAAAAGATGCAAGACATTTAACAGTTATCTCGGTAGACAAATGTCAGCCCAGGACACAGACAAGGCAAGCTGTTATTGTTCTGTGATTGTCTCCTACACAAATTGCAAATAAAGAAGCGCCGTAGAGCACTGTAGCTCGCTTTATCTATCATACGCTGGAGGAGAAAAACGAAGTGTGAGGAGAGGACAGACGGGTGAAGTAAGTCCAACAAGGTGGGGAGTGGGAGTAAGGTTTTTTTCTATGTAAAGTGTGTGTGTGTGTGTGTTTGTGTGTAAGTGGGTCAATTGTCAAGCACAAGCAACCACATGGGACTTCTCTTTACTACTTTTTTGTTTCTGCCCTGTGACACAATGCATACACTTATCCACTGACTACATGCACAGGCCGTTGTTTAGTCATAGTAATCCCAGTGCAGATGCCCTCATTTTCTCTATTGTGTTGAGGCATATGTGTCAAAGACAGCTCGAGTGGTGAAAACATAGAAAGCGAGTTTTGCAAGACTGCACGAGTATGAGAAATGGGAGGAGGACTTTGAGTATAAATCATTTTTCTGTGTGTGTAGGTGTGTGCATGGTGTGTGTTTCCCCCCCCCCAGTGTTCATCCTCACACACAGATCTTGATAAGTTCAAAGTGTCTGTATCTATTTGCTTCGACAATGTGATTTCACAGAGCTCATCTAGTCTGTGTGTTTCAGTGAGCTCATTTTGTGTGTCTGTGTTAGGATGTGTGCACAAATGTATCTACATTTACGTATGTGTGTTCACGTGGGTGGAGTTCACCTCGCACACGCTGGCCTGGGAGACAATTATAGCACAGATCATTTGTTTTCAGGGATGAGGTACGATAATAAAAGGTCAAGAGCGAATATTCTACCGTGCAGAGAGAGAGAAAGAGAGAGGGGGGGGGGGGGGGGGGGAAGAGGGGGACAGAGTTGGAGGACAACCTAGCAGGCAGATAGTACCTCATTAACTAGAGTAATTGTTTGATGATTGTACACACCGAAGCAAAGATAGATCCTTATTCTGCTCCCAATATTTTAATGCCTCTGGTTGTTCTTATGTTTAATTGCCAGGCTGAGAGGAAAGAAAGAACAATTGGGGTAGAAGGTTATATTGGCGTCCATACAGCACACTCTGCAGTGTTTAACCTGTTTGTTTTTTAAGCCCATTCAGCTGTGATAAGCTGGAAGTAAAAGAATTTGTCTCGAGGAATTCCACAGATTGTTTTTGTTCATCTTTATGCAGGCTTTTAGTGGTTACAGTACATCACGTTTTGCTGCTATATGACATCACAGGCTTGTAAGCTACCCAGAAACACTCCCAGACTCCCCCAGACACTGCCAACATGTCTGATAATGCTCCCCAAGGTTTCCGAAAACACTCTTAATGGATGTTGATCCATGTTTTTTTCCTGTTTCTGGTCAATCTGTTAGCTTGCATTACTTGTTTCATTCTTTTAAACCTTTTCTGAAACTTAGCCCAGAGCCTGCATACCTGCTGGGTATGCAGACATAATTGTTAGAGAGAGGGTTTTAGTTAGATAAACATATAAAGCATGTCAATATGTCAAAGAACATTGATGTAAAAAGGCTAGACATAAATACTTTAAATGTAATGCATGTAGTGCTGTCTCCACACTTTTGAAAGTAGAACATAAATGTATGTTTTGACAGCTCTCTGGTTGCTGGTGTCGTGAGAATTTCAGGAGCTAAAAACAGGGTCATAGGCCGGATAAGGCTGCGAAATTAGAAATGCGTGAAAAGTGCAATAGCAGCCTTCCTGGAACCAGTTTCTCACTGCTGGCAACCGTACAGTACCAAGCTCAGTCACTTGGATCTCTTGTATTCACTAAACAGTAACTGCTTACTTAATATAGCAAATCATGGCCATATGAGTCACTGTCAGCAGTAGCAATTCATTTTCACAAATTGGTGTGTGGTGTGCCTAATAAGCTGGCTGCTGTGCTTATATTCCTGCATTCTTTTATAGCTGATCTACTTGAGCTGAAGGCGACTGGAGGAGCAATGAGAGGAGACGGTTGTCTACCTCATTAGCAGAAGTTATGACAAGAATCAGACTTGTTAACAGAACAATTTAAGAGGGAACATTGTGTAAAAATAAACAACAGTTTTAGCTGCTCGCCATGCGTCTTGTTACAGTGGTGTAAATAATTAATTTTGCCAGACACGTACTTCACTAATCCAGGTGTTACAAAAACAACTTTATGCAACTTTCTCTTTAGTACATGGTTGTAGTTGCAGGCCCACAATCGTTTCATAAAAAACTATATTAACAATGAAATGAATGCGTTTTTGTGATCTGATCATTATAAAGTTATCTGCACCATCTATATGAGTGTTGTGAAACAGTGTTAAGTATTCCTCCAGCATCTGATATGGATTTCTTGCAAACTGCGATATCATTACAACACATCTATTTGCCTTGCATGACTCCTCTGCATAGTTCTCTATATAAACTTTCTTTTTCTCTCTTCCCCACTTATCATAAAGGCGACCCACCGGTAGGTTTCCGTGACGTGCTGCTGCGTGATGGCCCCGAGGGGTTCGCCAAGGCTGTCCGTGCCCACAAAGGTATGTTGCTGATGGACACCACTTTCAGAGATGCCCACCAGTCGCTCCTCGCCACCAGGGTTCGGACCCACGACTTGAAGAAGATCTCACCGTTTGTCAGCCACAACTTTAACAACCTTTTCAGCCTGGAGAACTGGGGAGGTGAGTGTATTTGCCGGATTTGTGTCTTGATTATTTGCTTAAATGAGAAAAACAGGAATATTTTTAAGGGGCCTTAAGATTTGGAATAACCAAGAAAATTGTCATAGTATGGCATGGATTTCCTTCTTTAAATGGCTATCGTGTTAATTAAACTTTGTGCATGTGCTTCTCCATTTTAAAGTATTTCGTTTATTGATGACAGTGATTGCACCTCTTTCTTTTTCTTGTTTGAGCTGTGCAAATCATATGCCATTGAAAACATATCTCATTCCTCTATCTCTGCGCCCCCCAAGTCAGTTGTGTGCTAGTTCACTCAATAGAGAATAATTGTACCTGTTCCTAGCTCCTGAATGAATAGAGAAAATCACACGTTATTGAAACTTCTTGAGGCATGAGCAGTCCAACAGTGTCCCTGTATAATGTGCAATTACTCTGACATTGGCAAGAGAAAGAAAATACGTGCCTCATGTTTGAACAGTTGGCGATTAGACCAATTATCAACACTTCTTGATAATGGTCCTGTTTGAAGTACAATTGTTACGAACTGGTTTCAAAGAGCGAATTGATTTTTCCCCTGTGTGAACACTTGGCACATTTGTTGAAGAGATACGCCAAGTCAACCTCGTGAGGATGAAACATTTAATTTAATGCTCAATAATAGTAAACAACTATGAATGTTTGGACTTGTTTACATTACTTGGCACTTTGAGTAGATCACAAGAACAAATGCATGAAGTATGAAATGGTTTCTGTTTCAGTGACTGTGCACATCATCACATGGTTGAACAAAGTGAGGGAAAAAAAATAAAAACACATAAGAGTAAGTCTCCATTGAAACCTCTTTGGTGCTGTAAACCCCTTTCTGAGATTAAATTCCTCCCGGTAGCCGATCATGGTGCACCAGTTAGTGGAAAGCAATATATTTCATTACTGTGGGAGAGCACTTTGAGCAGATCTCACATTAAGCAACTGTCTACTCATCTCATGTTTGAACAGATAAAAAGGTTATAGCAAAAGTAAATCATTGAGGAGATATTTCGATAAGAAGGGCTTAAACGCCTCCTGACATCCATCTCCCAGTGTATTGTAATGTCATTATGAAACTGACCAGAGAAAGATGATGTGAATTCAGCTTAGCCATGTTTGAGCTATTACATTAAAAGTAAATCTTTGAAGAGAGACTGTGAAAACTTCCTGTGAACTTGCGGTCCCTCACTCTTGAGGAAATGGTTGAATAGATGGCAGGAAAGCCCCTTGTCCCTTTAAGTCTCATTATACTGTATGTTGTATATTATACTCTGAAAGGGGAAAGTGCTTTGATTTAGGGATATAAATGCCTTTTTAAGACTTATAATCATGCATAACACAACCTCACTAATAGCTTTACTTCTGGGGATCCTACCACTCTGCTGCAGCATCTCACAGGGTGTAAACACAGTCCAATGGGGCAATCGTTTAAGCTTTCAAAGGCTGTGATAAATCTCTTATTAAGAGGCGGAAAGCTCACAGCCAGATATGTCTATATGTTTTACTCATAAACGAGCACAAACTCCGCTTTCTATCCTTTTTTTCTGACTATTTCTCTTGACCACATGTGTGCCAGATACAGGAAGCTGTGCATAAAAGTCAATAAAAGCTGATAGAAAGCATGCTTTAGCACCATTTTGTGGTTGAACATTAAATATCTTGATTCACTAGGAGCTTCCTGTTTTCTAAAACAGACTTGATCATGGTTTCTGAAAGCCATTGATCTGTTAAAAGCCAGCGGGAGGCAGCAGTAGGGTAAATTACTCAAAATGGAAGCTATTGGTGGGGTTGTGCATGAATATAAATGATGAACTCAACTACTTTCTGGACTTTAAGAGATCAACTTGTCCCTATGAATAATTTATACTGAAACAAAATCATGTCTTTTAAGGCTTCATCTTACTGTTTGACGCCACGTGTAATTGTTCTTAACTGAGCAGACAATGTGGTAAACTCATTGTAGCAGTGAAAGCTCTCCTTACAGAATAGTCTGGCCTCTGAACTGTACTCAGATATGATAAAACAGAAGGAGAGAAGTGAATACATCTTACTTTATGTCTTTCGTCCAAGTACTCTCATAAAGCACTAATGTTTGAATTGCAGTGCAAGTCAGGTTCTGAAATCGTGTGTCGATGAATGCTCTTGAGGATTAAATAGTATTCTGTCTTCATAAAGAAGTTGGAGAAAGTGAATAAAAGCTTGTCTTTCTCCGATTTATACAATAGCAGCAAGAGTACATCATTGAAATGAGATGTAACATAAGAGTTGGAGAAGTTTAAACACCTTTTGACACAATGATTGTATAATGGGCTGATATTATGAGCTGAGGAGAATGAAGTCATTTGTCTTTCTTAAGAAAAGTTGTAGATAGCGTGTGAATCACAGGAGAGAAATGTAATATGCTGATGGAACCTCTTGAGGCATTAGTAGTTCCTGCATGATAAGATTATAAGTCAGAGAAAACATGTAGTACTCTCATTAAAATGATTTAAATACTAATAGGCCAAATAAATTCTTGAAAGAAATAACCCCCATGAAAACCTTCCTGTGACTTTGCTAGTTTGCACTGTAATTTGTTCAGTGTCTTCACTTGTTTGTTAATATTTGGATTCTAATTTGTCTGGTTAAATATCTTTGTAGGATAAACAAAGCATGCCGCAAAACCTTTTTGACACCTGATGAAATGCAGTGTATAAATATTTAAATATACTGTTCTAAAATAGTTACCACTTACTTTTACTTACTGTGACTCAGTGTGTTTCCATCCAAATGTTTATTCACATAAAAAATCTGAGTGGAAACGCTGCAAATTCAAATATCACGAAGGTTTTTACACTTGACTGAGGTGGAAAAATTGGTCTATATAACAAAATAAATTGCAATAGAAACAGATTTGGAAATAAATCTTGATGTACTTGTGATGTAAGCATGTGACTTAAACATCTACTGATGAAACATGGAAGCAGATAAAAACATCAGATCTGTGTGGTGCAATGAGAAAACTAACACTCCTCAAATATAAACGCTTTTTTTTCACGCTTTTTAAAAAATTATGTCATCTTGTTGCACCCTCTTCTTCTGCCATGAGCCATCTCTTGACATGTTCAAATCATCAGTGGATGGAAACATGCAATAATTGAAATTTAGTTAAAATTTGCTCTACATTTTTAAATATGTCCACATGGGGCAGCATCTACATTGCTGAAGCTATTTAGCTTAGCATGACATCTGACCTTTTGTAAATTTTAGAAAATAGCTTTTAATGAGGATATACAATGTGTTATGTACTGTATGTGTGTGTGTGTGTGTATATATGTACTGTATATTCCCTTAACCACTTTTAAACAGCTTTCACTCACCCAGCTTTTAAATCCCAGAGTTACCAGTTGCCAGCTGATGCTCTTGCCTCGTATTTATACTGGGTGTGAAACACGAACTAGAGTACCATGCTGCAGTAAAAGTTCAACTGTAGAACACGCAGTCCCACAGTGACGGCTTGTAACTTTAACTCCCTTTTAAATTTGTTCCTCATAAATCACTAAACGACGACGGGAGGAGAAACTACGAAGCCTCTCTTGTTAGCAAGTCCCTATACAATGCTCTTTATTCCAGAGTGATCAGAGGTGGAGAATATTATATGCTCTGTGCTCAAGTCACTAGGAAACAAATCATTAAAGGAATGTGACCACGTGATTATTGAACAGTGTTATCCTGATGCATTGTCCCTATGCAAGAATCTTTTTTACGCTGTGCTCTTGGATAGGGAATATTGCTTTCACATGTTTCGGCTGCTTAGAGGCAGAATGAATCATTGAAGAGATTAAGCCTGTGAAAGCCCTTTGAGGATTAAGTCCCCTCCTGATATAGCTTTCTTCCCTACACCATGGAAGATACAGTAATATGAATTGGGTCACATAATGTATCTATATGGCTCCACAGATCTTTTCACAGTTAGCATATTTATCAGATGGTGAAGCTACAGATTCTTAATTAGTATATGTGATCATGTTGGTACGCCTTGCTCAGCCCAATTTAGCATGTTTTAAGGAATGTGGTCTGTTTTCAGTGCATGCAGTGTGCACACATAAGCATGAACGAGTGGACAGCACAAAGGAAAACCATGCAGTCCAGAGCAATAAAGTAGAATCACAGATGACTTCAATTTGAATTAGCAGGATAAACTGTCTAATGCATCAGGGCCATAATTACACACTTAAGCAGTAATTTTGATAACCACTAAGGTGTTTGTGTGTTTATGTAATGATTCAGATTATTTTATCATTATCCTAATGGGCTCAAGAGCATTAGATAGTAGCTCATTTTATCTGACTTTATATTCCCACCTGGGGAATTTTAGTTGAAGCTTAAAGTGTACCAATATGAATCTTAACAGTTTTTCTATTTACTATTAAAGACCTGTTTTTTTATTATTGAGTTAATCATAAATTATGTTCACGCACAACATACCTACGGAAGATGCTGCAGGCGAGGAAATTCCCACAACACCTATACAAGGTGGAATTTTGTCTTATAAATCATTTTCCTCTGTTTGTACATATTACACTGGGTGTTAATGTTGAGGACATTTTTGGCAATCATGGGCATTGCATAAAAGGCTTGTTTTCTTCCAAATGATTTATTTCAGCTCATCCTCATGACAGACTGAAGGCTGCTTGTCTTTCCAAAAAAGAAGCTACAGTACAGCAATGCTTATGCCAAATGTCTTGATGTGGGACCAGCTGTCTATCCTCATTCACATTATCAAATTAATAGAGTAAATTCTGCTGTCCCAGATGAATTTCTCATGTTTTGATATCCCATGCGTAATGAAACATTAATACATAAAACATAAACATAATATGTTTAACATCAGATAGGAATTGCTGGGAGCCATTTCCACTTCAAACCAATAGTTAAGGAGATGCTGACACAGGCTCAAATCAAAGTCAGGGGAAAAAAGATAAATAAAAGATTGCTAAAGAAGAGGGTTTTCCACAGCATTCTTCCTCCTCCCACAGTAAGGAACAAGCAGTTGTGCTTAGTATTCTCTCCGTGTCCAAATGTATGAGTGCTCAGAAAATGAAATTTAATGATGACAGTGTTGGATCAGCAGAAAACCACTGGAGCCTTCAATATTTCTGGCTGATATGATAAACGGTTATGAGATTCGCTAATCTACTCCCACAGAAAGGGAAATAAGAGATTGCTATCTCTTTTCTCTCGCCTCTTCCACCAAAACATTTCTTAGATTTTAAAGTGACATTGAAATGAAATGATGAAAGTGTTAGAATGAACAATGAACGTGCAAGATCATCAGATATTTTATTTGAACATCCATTATTTTGTTTTGTTTTGTGTGTGTGTGTGTGTGTGTGTGTGTGTGTATGTGCGTGAGTGTGTGTGTGTGTGTGTGTGCCTTGGTAATGTAAGAAGTATGAAATATTCTCAAATTCATCTCAAAGTTGGGATGAAAGATGAGATTTGAGATGAAAGCTGAAATAAACTGCATTTCTATGTGTGTCCAGGTGCTACCTTTGACGTGGCTATGAGGTTCCTGTCGGAGTGTCCATGGAAGAGACTCCAGGAGCTGAGAGCTTTGATCCCCAACGTCCCATTTCAGATGCTGCTGAGAGGGGCTAATGCTGTGGGCTACACCAACTACCCTGACAATGCTGTCTTTAAGTGAGTCACACACAAACAAACACCATTTTTGTCTTAATTTAGTCATTAAATAATCAAATGTTTATGAGCTCACAGGCTCTGTGCCCAGAGTCTTACTGTAAACATGCACACATTCTTTTATATTCGCTTCAAGGTACACATCATTTTATAGAAATAAGCACACTTACACATGAGCAGGGATGTAAATCCACGTCTGTACACACACACACACACACACAAGCTTAATCTGCATTGTTTGCACATGCTACACACTTAATGTATGCATTGACTATGGAGGCTTTTAGTGAAGTGTACAGTAATATGCAGTCAACACAGTAAGTGTTCAGCTTTTCTATTTGGATCTTTTGCTGTGCAAAAAACATTTTTAATGAAAATGCCAGAAAAAATCAATTTGAATAATATTTGTCAAAGCCAGCTGCTGCTTCATTGTCTGTCTTCGTCATATTATTTAGAAAATGTTTCTTGACTGGGTTGTTTCTATGGAAACAACATGGGTGACCATGAACTTCATACATATTTGTTTTTTAAATTTCTGTTGTATGCATGGTCAGGCCTTTCATGTAATTGAAATTGCAAGTTTTTTGTGGTCTATTAACAATAACACTTGCAGACAATATAATAGAAGGGCAATTGCTCTGAACCACATTGTGCTGTAAAAACACAACAGATTTTCTACTGAAAAACAAGATAGAGGCTGAAGCTACTTGACAGTTTATTACGCCTACTCTTCTTAAAATCTAACATCTTACTTGACCTCAGAAATGACTGTAAACACATTATATTGCAATTTCAATAACACATTTTAATTTAAATTATGTCTAAACTTGAATATTGTGATGCACATTTTTGGTTCATCACTGCAACTGCTGCCTGAAGATTATACAGTATGTTGAGTTGGCTGTTTAAAAAGAGATTTGTTTTTGGGTCTATCCTCTATCATACAGTAAAATTAAAAATGTTTCTGTAAATTTTGGCTTTTGAAAGACAGGATCAAGAAATGTTAAAACAAGAAAACCAAATTAAAAGTCAAGTTAAACTGATTTTCTTTTTAATTTTCTTTTCAAAATATTAAATGAGTGTGCCATTGTCAGATCCAGGAAGAGGGTTTTTTCCTGTCCCTTACGCGTAACTTAAGGAAACATTTAAAGGGAACATGTCATGTTTTTGTAATTTTTTCATCATTTATTTACTGTTATGGTGTGTATGTGTTAAACATGGTCAAAGGTCAAAAACATGAGATAAATGTATATACTAACACTCCCTAAAAAGTCAAAAGCCAGGGCTGCAGCCTGATCTGAATGCTTTATTTGCAAATTTATCTCCAGTTCCTCATCAAACTGATGTCAGATTGAGGTTGTCAGCGGATTTTTCATGTCGTCCACTTGCATGCTTCGGATCAGATTTCACCTCGAACATGTATGAATCCATTTGAGAAGTTGATATTTTAAATGAAAAACTAGAAAAAGGGTCCATATACTACTACTACTGCGTATGTAGTTTCTGGAGCTAGATGAAGTCTCCTGAGGAACAGCGTCTGCTAGCTAACCAATCAGAACACAGTGGGCTCATTGGAGAGGGGCCTTAAAGAGAAAGGAGATGAAATGGCTCATTTCAAACAGAGCCTGAATTGAGGGCTTGCATAAAGGACTAGTATGAGATACATAAGGAGGCTGAAGTATAAATCATGCAAAGATATTACAGTAGAACCCCAGAATAACTATATAGACCTTCAAATGTGTAAGATGGGTCCCCTTTAAAAGAAAGGCAATGGCCGATCTGAGAGATTGAATATAAAATGAAAAGCAGGAGCTGATAATGGAAGCTGCTAGATTATACAAAAGTAAAACAGTATTAAGTGCAGTGTTTTGAGCATTGGGGTGATTAAAAAAAAATCAAATATACTTAATTTGCTCCTCAATATTGCTCCAACATACAGTAGCATGAAGCCTTCTGCCACAGCCGCATTATTTCTAAATATATCTGTATTGTATTGTTGCTACCCACAAACCACACAGCTCTCACACACATTTAATCAGGTCAGCTTGGCTGATGTGTTCCTGTTGTCTCCTAACATGCTCAGAGTTACACACATTTCACACTCTCACACACACACACACACACACACACACACACACACACACACACACACACACACACACACACACACACACACACATCATTGATATAGTTGTACACCAGTAATGCACTTTAGGGCCTTAAATACTCCTGTGCCTACTCACATGCATACACATGCCTCTAACACTTTTCCAAATGGATTCACAAGTTACCTCGATGATGCGGCTGACTCACGTATAAACACCTCTGCAGTCCCTCACACACAAACAAGGACACACACACACAAAGTGTAATTCCCCTCACCTCAAATAAATTAGTAGTGGCTTCATGACTAATGCTGCTGTCCCCTCCTCCCTCCTTTCCTTTGAATCACAGACACACACAGACCTCCCCTTTCCTCCCTGATTTTTTTTTTGGTCCCCCTCTCCTCCATGCTTTCCTATCACACAGTCATTATTTATCCGCACTCTTATAACTCCCTTTTTTATGCCTCCATTCATCTCTCTGCATTACACACTTATTTCCCTCCTTTTAACTCCCTCTTTCTCTCCTCGCAGCTCTTCGTCTCCCTCTCCCCTCCTCCCTCCCTCGCTCTCAGTGTCCCATAGGGGGAATGCCATCGAAAATTTGCACGATTGTGATTAATGGCTTTGATCTGTTTGCCCGGCTCTCTCTCCATCCTCCCTTCACTCTGTCACTCTCTCGCCCTCGACATTTTCAGTGCGACAGCCTGCAGCGAAGTGGCCTAAGCATCTTCATTAACCAAATCAAATCAAATCAAAGTGTAATTAAATTAATTTAATTGATTTAAAGTGCATTTCACAGGGTCACAGTACAGTACACTTTGCAGCAAAAGAGATGTACACATTTTTTTTTTTTTAAACCAAAGCGCCTAGAGGAATGAAAGGGTCAAATGATTGCTCACTCTTCCTGTCACTTAAAAAAAAAAATGTTTTAACAGAAACTTAACTTTATGATGCACATGAATAACTATCACATCAGATTTGAGTGGTACACTGCATACTGTACTGTATGTAGGACACTAAACTTGTGTTTGGTGTTGAACAACGTCCATTAAACAGCACTTGTATGCATTATAGTACTAAATAAATAGTGGACATGCAGATGTAGGATTGCTAGTCCTCTCACAACATTAAGTGTGTCTGTTTATTTGCCAAAACAAAAGCTCTCAGTGTATGTGAATACTGCATTCACAGTAACGCAGCTACAGTAGGCACTCACCCCAGTTATGAAAAACCTGATTAAGATTGCAGGGCCAAGGCAGTAATAGCCAGGATTTACCACTAGCAGCTTGGATAATGAGGCGGCTGTACTTTTTTCTTTTCACTCATTGTGGGCTCCTCCAGGCTGTGTAAGCTCACTTTTCATGGAAATAGTGAGAATATTGTATTTACTCAGGTACAGTGATATTCATTGCTATATGGAGATGGATATAAACAGCTTATCCCAACCCGGATGTGAGCTATTATCTGCACATACACTGTGCATGAAAACATACTCATTATTTGTGTGTGTGTGTGTGTAAGAGGAGGAGACAGTTTGTGTGATAATCTTGTGTGTGTATGGTACTGCGAGTCTTGATTTGAAATAAAGTATGTACTCTCCTGTATGTACTGTTGACTAACATTATCTTATCCCTCTCATGGATAATCCCCAACGCCCACCAGGTTCTGTGAGGTGGCCAAAGAGAACGGCATGGACATCTTCCGCGTGTTTGATTCCCTGAACTACCTGCCAAACATGCTGCTGGGCATGGAGGCGGCTGGGGCAGCAGGTGGCGTAGTGGAGGCTGCCATCTCGTACACAGGAGATGTATCCGACCCAATGAGGCAGAAGTACTCCCTCGACTACTATTTGAAACTAGCAGACGAGCTCGTCAAAGCCGGAACCCACATCCTTTGTATCAAGGTAAGGAAGTCAAAGAAGTGCTGTAAGTATTTGCTTTGAGGGTTGTTTACTGCATTTTGATTAGTAGAAAATATATGTATAAGAGCTAACTGAAGTTTGTTTTTACTTGTTCCCGTTCAGAAACGTGTATACATGAGACACTTATCTAAATTAATACACAGATAATGCTCACATTGGATATAATTCTTCATTCAAGCATGACAAAAATATTTTCAAACATGAAATGATAAACTCCTGCTCTGTCGCTGTGTGAACCATCACATGCAGCTGTGGCGGTCTCATAAAAGGCTAACACGGCTAATGAGGTTAACTTTTAAAGGCGTAAATGAGCATGCATTATAACTTCATGGAGTGCAATGATCACCAAAGGGAGCGTATCTAAACCTCTGAGCTCTGTCTGGGAATTTCTGTTAATATCAATTAAGATTTGTATAATAATCATCGTCACAAGACTGTGAATCCCTTAATGTTTCTCATTGTTTTATTGTGCTAAGGAATAATTTTCAAATCCATATTTAATGGTTTTCTTGTCGGAGATCTGTAAAAGTGTGATTTTTCATGTAGTGAAAGGATGCTTTCCAAGTGTAAAATTAGGGTTTTCTAAATCAGATTAAAGGAAATATCTTTGTCACAGATGGTTGGAATAGTTCTTGATGAAGTCTGGTCTTGAACTAACTGAACTGATTTCCATGAAAGTCTGTAAGAGTTGCATCAGGACTAAATTGCTTAAATTAAACCTCCAGTTTTAACTTTAGATAAATGATCTTCATGAAGGAAGACACAAAGATTATTTGTTCAATTTCAACCGCCTGCATCTTTTTAAAGATTCTGGTATTGTTCTTGTAAACATGTTTTTTCGGCTTCAGTTGTTTTGTGTGTTTTTACATGAATCCACCAAATTATCTGCTGTTTGTGGTCTGTTCCAGCTATCATAAGCAGCCTCAGGCCAGCACTGTGTGCTCTTTCTCTCACTAATGAGGACTTACACAGGTGGTTGAAATTAATCTTGTTTAATTTTGTCCAGGGCTCCATATCCAAAATTAAGATGTGTTTCACAAAGTCACTTAAAATAGAATTAGCATAGCTACATTACGGCCTACTCATGGTTTAAATTGGAATCTGGTCCTAAGAGTTTCGGAAATACCTCTTACCCATTCTTCCTTGTGTCTCCTCCTTCCTGTCTCTCACCAGGATATGGCCGGTCTGCTGAAGCCAGAATCCAGCAAGCTTCTGATTGGCGCTCTGAGAGATCGTTTCCCAGATGTGCCCATCCACGTGCACACTCACGACACAGCTGGAGCAGGTGTAGCCGCTATGCTGGCCTGTGCTGAGGCTGGAGCTGATGTAGTGGATGTGGCTGTGAGTATACATCAGTCTGTTCTACAGATCGCTCATGTTATTAAAAAACAAGCTGCTTTGGTTTAGTAAATATTACTGTGATATCAAACTGTCTTTCAAGGTCATGACAGGAATCCTTCTGTGTAACCAGAACCAACCACTGTAAACATTGAACTGAAACAATTATCTGCAAGTTATCCTAGCAACATGAACAAACATTCATTTCCTACAAGTTTCTGCAGTTTGCATTGTGAAATGTCACTGACAAAACCATTTTTGAGGCCGGGAACATTTCCCTTACTGTGTTCACTGACGCATGCTGCCAGTATGGGCAGTTTCATTAAAACATTTGGCTGCTATTTGCAGTTTACGTTCGTTCTGCTGTTCAGTTCCTTGTTATTCTGCAAGAAAAGTGGCTGCCCACCATGGACCTGACACACACCCTACAATCATTTGTAACATTTCCTTTTGTTTACTGTCTTGTCACTGCCAAGTATAAAACACATATGCACAGTCACACAGAAACACACTCAACAGGCATGAGATAAATATACCCATATGTACAAACACATTTACAATTGATTCACTAAGGTGTGGACCCAATAACACATCTCTACAAGGATTAAGACTTGCAGTCATGCAGGTTTCATATTGATGCTGTCTTTCTAGGTTGACTCAATGGCCGGGATGACTTCTCAGCCCAGCATGGGAGCTATGGTGGCCTGTGCCAAGGGAACCAAGCTTGACACCGGTAAGTGATGAGCTCCTCAGCAATAAACGTTGGCACCAGAGATGGTTCTGTATTTAGGAAGCATCACAAGATCTACAAAAGAATATTTTGGAACATTGGAGCACATATCTTAAAATATCCAAAGAAAATCAATCTTTTAATGTGTTATGCAGTTTGTTAATGAGACAGAACATCCCTTAGATCACCATTCTTGCACAGAAATTATTTGTGTGTCTTTGAGAGTCTTTTACCTTACATGAGGGGGGGAAAAATCAATCAAAGAATCAATAAATGAAAGCGCACACCACTAATTATGGCCCTGAATCAGAGAGAATGATGCATTCTGCTCAGTGTTACCATACACAAGCAATTACAAGAGGAAGATGGAAAAATACGAGATAGACCAAAAGAAAGAGACTGGTGCGATCAATAAAACTGATGATCTGTTAAACAAAACAGTTCTGATTCATTAAATGATGAGGTTCAGATAGAAAGATGAGAATTATCAGCAGTTATTGTCAGATTTATTTGTGCCAATAGAAAACCTTGTTTGAATCTAAATATACTGGTTTTTATTAGGAGTCCTTATTTTCATCACAGCATGCTATGATGTGAAATTTGCTGCCCAGTACATCCACAGACCTCTAGTTTAACTGGTGAGCAGCTCTTCCAGGAGATTTAGAGGTTAAGAGCTTTTTCCAAGGCAGGCTTGACATGGCTGTTGGTTATTCACTTGCTTTCCCCAACCATGTTCTGCCAGCTTTATCAGAGATCTGAGTCAAAAGCCTGCTTCTCTACTCTGAAGACCACCACTGCTTATCTATCTAACAAGTCTTCTCAGGAGGTCAAATGAGAAGTAGAGCAATGGATTTATAATACGTTCTTTCCCCAACGGCCTTGTTTTCCAGTGTGTTCTACTCAGTGTAATTTTCGTGGACTATGAAAAACACTGGAGCCCCATAAGTGGCCGGGCTCACTGACCTCTGCCTTCTTCAGCGACAGGCACACAGTGTAAAATATATTAAAGCAGCCAGTTGTAAAAACTGCTGTTTAAAAATTGAAGGAATGTGAAACAGGCTAAAGGAATTAAAACAGATGTGAAGTTTGCTGCGTAGTTATGTAGAGTAATGGTGTTGGGCGAAACCGACTCAGCTCTGCTAACTAGATCCAATAGCTCATTTCCATTACTCAGGACCAGGAAAAGCGCTGTTAGTCCTGTTAACATTATATACAAATCTCACAGCCAATGTTCTGTCTGCTGCTGTAATGCCAGAGACTATTAACATTATGAGCTGTTGTTACTGTATGCACCAAGTTCTCCTTATATTCGGCTCTGATAATGTAGCCACAGATTGTTTTCTGCCTCCATGCATAAAAGACATTATATCTGATGATTATGTAGTCCTTAGGGAAAACTCTCACTAATGCATGTCAACAACAGGTAGACTGTCCCCATGTGCCATGATAAAATGAGCCCTGATGCTCATGTTCAGTAACTTGAGTCTTTAGTGAAACCCGTGCCCACATTTCCTTGGCACCATGTTTTTTGAAACATTATCAGCCTCAGCCTTTCTCAACCAAAAAGTTCCAGGAATTTTTGTAACCAGAAGAACTAAATGCAAGGACTACATTGGGAACTCAAGTCCCTTTTTCACATTCCTGTTTGTATTTCCATTGCCTCTGAAAGACCATGATTAGGCAAATTGCGCAGATGACGGACTTTAAAACAACTGCTGTGTCTGAAAAACAATTTTCACACACGAAGATGCAACAAGTCGCCATGTCGTTCTTTGTATTTACTTTTCAGTGAGTGTCGTGTTTAAATTGGATGGAATGAATAAATGAAGACATTGTTTGACAGTGTTTCAGAATATAACCGCAATGAAACTTTCAGAAAATAGTTTTATTTTTCCTTCACTTTTTCATACTCTCAACTTGTTTGCACACTTTGACTTTTTAGCTGTCTCACTTTTTTTTAGTAGTCATGAAGTCGACAACAAAGCCTAACTTTTTTAGGTTTTTAACGTTCATGAACATCAAAAGACACTTTAGCAAAATGTGTCCTTTTTTGTGACGCTGTTAAAGTGATTTAAATCAAATCATATATCATGTTTTTTTTTTTTTACAGCATTTAGGTTGGAAATGTCCCTTTATTGACTGGATATCTGAATATTTTCTACTAATATGTTCTAATATTGATACACCTGCTGCTTCTTCTTTCGCGAATAAAGCAGTACACTAGTTGTAATTCCAACATGTTGCATGTTTAACCAACATGCAGCATTCAGCCATGTCAACTTATCCCTGAACCTTTGGAAACTTCTTTCTACACCTAAAACTAGAATGTTTTTTTTTTAAACCTGGAACTGTCATACTAAGTACCAAATACTGTCCCTGGTTCCTCTGATCAAAGGGCTCCCACTAAAAACACTCGAATAGAGGTCATGCCTCATGGTCTTGAGTGGTTTCTGCAGGTCCTTTTCATTTCCAGTGCAGAGGATGACAGCAACCATCAGCTCTTGGTGTTGTTAGTCCTGCAGCGTGTCCCTCAGTATGAATAGGCTTCTTTCTTGACTTATTGTTTTGCAGCAATATTTAACAGGCATATAGGGAGATATCTGTGCTTGAAGAGTACGAGATTTCTGTAATAGTCCATAAAGCACAGCAACAGAGCCATTAAGACATGCTGCTTTGAGTATGATGCGTGACTTTGAATTTAAAAGGAGAACCTCTTACTCACAGTACTGTCTGCTGAATGCAACATGTTCACGTCCGCCCTCTGGAGTTGTCAAATATTGTTCTGGGCAATTTAGAATACATGACTTAGTGCAGCATAAAGGTATGAAAGTGAGAGGAAACTCTCCAAGTATTTAGACACAGTCCAGTTTAGTAACAGAATATCAATTTGTGAGCATGCAGTATCCCAAAAGAGAAAGAGAGAGAGAGAGAGAGAAGGTCATTACTCCAGAGTGAGAGGTTTTCAAGTCTGCCAGTTTATTCATGGATTCAAATTTGCTTCACTTGAGACTCAGAATAGGATACAGGATGTCCACACACACACACACACACACACACACACACACACACACACACACACACACACACACACACACACACACACCCACACACACACTCACACAAACACACACACACATGTGCGTTCTTATACTCTATCCTAATGTGACCCTGCTACATGCATTATGCATACACATGCAGGCAGACTCCCTCTCACTTCCAAATTCTTCCATACCTGTCACCTTGTGCTCGTCTCCTCTTTTCATCTCTGCCTCTCGTTGTGCCTCTCCCTCCTGCTATCTCCATTTGCTTGTCTCGCTAATTTTGTAATCAAACAGGGCACTGCCTCGGATACTTCTATACCTTCCTGACCTTAAGCCTGTTTATTGCTTTTCTTGACCCCCCCCTTTTCTTGCCTCTCTATTACAAAGTAATAATCAGTGCTTTGCAGTATGCTCTGCCTCCTCTATCTCCCTCCCTCCTTCTACTCTCATGTCTTTTCCTATCACTGCGGCTTTCTTCTATAACATTGTCTCTCCATCCCTCTCCTCTTCCCTCCCTCTCACTCAGTGACAAAGCAATTAACAGCACTTTTTTTCCTCCCTCCATCTCTATTCTAGACTCTCCCTCTCTTTGCTCTTACCCATCCACTCCCTCAGAAGCTGCTGCTTGTCTCCCACAGCATCTTTACCCTGAAGAAATGACAGAAGTAGCGCTTCACTGGTTAATTCATTTGTCTTTTAAGCTGTCCGTTTATTTATTCAATCAGCCACAGTATGGTTGCACATTCATGCATTTTAAAAGCCATACATATTCACAAACACTTGGCAGTTGAATGATGATGCACATTAAAGTGGTCCTTGTGTTTGTTTGACATGGTCTTTACTGCCTTTCTTCATGCATCGTACATGGACGTAATTGATGAAGAATTTCCAGCTGCCACAACAACGCAGCTGTTTTAAGATGTAGCAGTCATTAAACACAATATACACACACACTACACAAAGCATAGACATTACTATATGCAGGCACTCACAATTTACTAAAGCCACACAGTTAGGCAGGTGAGCCAGCACATTTAGCTTCTTGCTCACCTCCCTTGTGTCTCCCTTTTCCTCATCCGTCTGTGTTGTGTTTTCTCTTCTTTTCTCCCCGAATCTTCCTGTCTCTCATCTGTCTTCATCTATGCCTTGTTTAGCTCTCATCATCTCATCAACCACAAACTGTGTGTGTGTCTGTGCGTCTCCCCAATGGTGTAGAGAATACGTGCACAAGCTTATGAGTGCAAATACATAAAGTGTGCGTTTGTCTGTTGGTTTTCAGCATGTGTGCCCACGCCTGTCTGTTTGTCTGCTGCATTAGTGAGTTTGTGCTGCTAATGAGTTGTATATTGATGGCACTTTGTCACTGCCAAGCAGCCATCTGAATGACTGATCTATGTACGTGCATGTATTTGTGTGCCTGGATGTTTGTGGTTTATATACACACGGTATAGTTTTGCAGTGATTGATGGTTTGAGGAGTGAAACCAGCAATCCAGAAACAAACAATGCTGTATTTACCAAAAATGCTAGAATCCCTTACATTTGTAGCTGTCTGCCGTTAAACTTTAAAGATAGCGGAGTAAATCCCAAAGGGCATCATACAACTGTTGTAGATAAAAGACAATACTCTATTACAGCCAGCATTACTGCTTGTTGACCGAGATGCTGCACCAGCACCTGACTGATAAACTGATACACCGAAAGAACTGATTCACACAGGTGTGGTGTTTGGATGATTAGTTTATCCTCAGGTAACTACAGGCCTATGCTATGAAATTTCTCCAGCAGATGGTTAGAAAAATTAGACATTTTGCCACCATTGTTTCTTACAGGACACTAAAAAATGAACAGTATCTGTGTATTTTCATGCAACTGAAGTGAAATCCAGACTTTTTAACACAGTGGCAGTGTACCACCTTGCTCATGTCTTTGTGACATGTAGAAATCTTCTCAGCACAGCGACAGCAAAGTTAAGTAGTTGTCAGTTGCTGTCAATCAGGGAGGTACAGTATTTTCCTTTTTCAAAGAAACTTAATTTTAGGTTTTTACACCTACAGTAACCTCAGCTCAGCAGTTGTATCCACAGTTTTGTGTAAGGGCAGCCCTTTGTGTTTCCAGCTGAAAGAAGATGGGTTACTGCTACTATTACTTATTTAGTAGAACCTTAAACGTATATGTTTTGTTCACTGATTCAAAGACAGGATACACTGACTGTGTTGGATTTTCAGTTTGTACCTGAAGAAACACTAAAATCTCTTCTTCTTTGTCCTATTTTCTTTTGGTAAACAACAAAACTGCATCACAGCCAACATCTGGTAAGAAGTAGAAGAGACAGTCTGGCTGACCAAATATTTAACGTAATGTCATCTGACAAAATCTACATAAATATAGGTTAATAATATTAGCTTTATGTTGTATTTGTCATGATATTAAAATATGTTATCACAGAAAAGACGACATGCTGTTGCCGATTACTCAGCAGAGTGCCAGCATTTAGTCTCCACCTGCTTTCTGTGACCATCAACACTACACTGTTTTTTAATGCAGCTGAATTAAGGTTTCATTTGCAGACTGCTGTGAGAGTCATTTCATAATTGCAACGTAGTTTGACAAAATCAACATAAATGGACGACCACAGCTCTGCTCTGTATTCAGCTATATTGACATCAAAAAATACTATCACAGAGAAGTTTAGAGGTGGCGAAATGTTGTCTTCTTTATCTTACTGGCCCCCGTCCCTTACTTGCACACTGAACCACCAAGCTGGCGTTTAGTCACTCTGGAGCAATTTTTTGAAAAGCACCAGTTTTAGTCTAGATGTAGAAATGGAGAGAAAATTATGTGTTTACAGATTTACCTGACTTGGTGTGGATGTGCTCAGAGTGGAGTATGAGTTGAGCTGACGTGACTCAACTGTCACATTGGACATTTCGTCACTTCCCCTTTTTAAATTCAGGCTGTAATTTCACAATGCAAGTATAAATGAAAGCTACAAAAATGGTTTCTTCAAACAGAGAAGGAAATGGACCTAATTACCGAGTGGCTTGGCAGGCAGCTGAATTTGAGGAGCAACAACATGCACATTAATTTCGCATTAATTTCACAGTAGCTCCATTTCTCTGCCAAGATCACAGTGGAAGCACACAAACACTTTTTTGGAGTACGTACTCACTTTGACTCATAAAAATTCAAGCCTGTCACTTAGTTGTGGATGTAATGAGCTAAGTTTGTCTCATTAACATGGCTGATTTTTGTCATCATTAGCCAAGCTCAGTGTACTTCCAGCAGATTTTTCCCTTTCAAGGTAATCAGCTTTGGCACACCTTAACTGGCTGCAGCAGAATTTCAGTAATATAAGCAACATCAGTTTTTTTTTATGGGATCACAACATATCACGGGGATTTAATGAGCAGCTTTGGAGTGGGAAAAGAAAAATTGAAATGTTGAATGAATTAGCAGATCCGCTTATGCAGGCTAAGAGTACACTTTGCCTACAGTAGTAGTTCAGGCTTGCCTGTAAGACACTTTCAGGTCCTGAAACTATCTTGACTTCATGCAAATTTTGAGTGGGAGCTCCAGGTGGATTACATACTGCTGACACTTTGTCTTCTCCACTGACTGGTTTAGTCAGGCATAAAAACCAGCATATGTACTGTTGTGGGAGACACAGTCCACACGTCTGATGCGTTGTTCTGGTTTGCAAAGTGTACTTTGAGAAAAAAAACTCTGCACACTGTTCAAACTGTGACAAGTTTCATATCATGTTTATATTTTCATATATCACACTCAACAGCAGAAGCCTGAGCACTGTCACCATTTGCTAGCTGGCACAAGTTTTGTAATGACTAATGTAGATAAATGGCTTCCACATAAGCTTCCATAACACTTACACTATATTTATAGAGAAAAATTACAGATTTTGGCTTTAAAGCTTGAATATTCATTTCAGTACACGCACATTAATCTCACTCATTCTCACTCACTTTATAGAACACCCAATTCAACACATTTAATAAGTCAAAACTTATACCACATTATAAAGGTTACTCTCCTCCTTTTATTCCATGCTTTAGATTTATATTTTTGTTGACACTGTCTTTAGACAAATGTCTCTGTCTCTAATAAGTAGATCAGTGTTGTCAAGTTTGAGCATGATGTCTATTGATTTCATGTCATTCTGCTCTGCTCCGGTGCAGGTATCGCTCTGGAAAAGGTATTTGACTACAGTGAATATTGGGAGGTAGCCAGAGGCCTCTATGCTCCATTTGACTGCACTGCCACCATGAAATCTGGCAACGCTGATGTCTACGAGAATGAGATACCCGGAGGACAGTACACCAACCTCCACTTCCAGGTACAGTGAGCTATTCTAGTATTTTTTTTTTTTATCGCGTTTTGTGTCAGTGATTGATTTTCAAGCTAAATGAGTTAAAATGCACTTCCCAAAGCTCTTAGCTATATTTTTAGCTTCTTTGGATGGATCATTATTGTTGTATTATTGTTGGATAGTATGTGATCCACCTCAATGCACCTTTTTAAAGTGTTGGTGCACTTGTTTTAACGTAATTTACAGTTATTGTATGTATGGTGTTGAAAATGTCAAATATCCATATTTGAAAGAGGTGTCCAGGAGAGTCGAAGTATGAAAAAACATAATATTCTTAAGAAAAATCGACTTATTTTCTTCCACTCCTGAAAACATTTGTTCAAGGCATTATCTTTTTTAAATACTTGTCCAGAAAGTGCAGTCATCAGAGGAACTGTATAAGAAACTCTAAGTAAAAATGTTGTTTGCACAACTTATTCCAGTTTTTCATAATGTTACATGGCACAAACAGCTTCAGTGCCTTTACTGTGCACAGTCACACTCTGCAAAGTGTCACAGACTATTTAAAAATGACCGAATCCACCGTGCTGTGCATCCACTGGAAAGAATATGTGGGTGCACATCCCAGAGCCCAGTTGTGACCTGTTTATATCAATGAGTGTTAAATAAATCCATTCTGTTGCAAATTACAGGCGGATATCATATTGGCCCATCTGGCCTTAGCTAGATTTAAAAGACGTAGGCGTCAGTTCACAAATTATAGCCTTAAATCACAGGTTGACACCAAATTGCCCAGAGTGCCATGAAATTATTCCTGAAACAGGAAATGGTGAAATTATTTTTACCCTGTGCATTCATGCTGTTTGTTTTACTGTAATTGATTACAGGCTCACAGTATGGGGCTGGGAAATAAGTTCAAGGAGGTGAAGAAGGCCTACACTGAAGCCAACAAACTACTGGGAGACCTCATTAAGGTGAGACTTAAAGATGAATCAACACTGTTTGTGGAGTTTTTTGTCTTAAGTGTTAACTGTATTTGTGTATTTGTCTGAAATTACAATAAAAAAACATTGACTAAAAAAAAAAAAAAGATGAATCAACACAAGTCCCTCAGCTTATTTTCTGGCATGTATCCCAAGCTGCACATCTTTCAGCTGCAGTGTGCAGTGCTGGATGCTTGCAGTGCCAGTGATGTCACCTGTAGGTTTCTGATGAGACACTTTGAAGCTTCACTGCCATCTTAGCGGTTATTGAAGCCATAAAATCCTAATTGGACTTGGCAGACAAGACTAAATTGCAAGCTCTATGATTCAAGAGCAGCGCATCACTTAAAATAGTTCATAATATTATCCCATCATACAGAACAGATTAAACAAGTGAGAAAATAAACAGCTCTGGAAAATAAACGACGGTGAGCACAAAGCCAAGAACCGGCACATTTCAGCTGTAAGCGTGCTTCACTCCACTCGCTTTTCTAAATGATATCAAAGGCAAGTTGGGAGAAATGTTCCCCTCAAAAGTACAAGTTTTACTTTGGCATGTATTTGACATTCCTCCACTGGCGTCTCTCTCTCACACCGACTGCCTCTGCCAAGCTGCCCCTCTTTCTTTGCTTGACTGAGCCAAACGATCCCAGATTAAGTCTGGTACATCCACTGTTCTGTGCTGTCTGGATTCACTTTCAGCCTCACAGTCTGTCTGACCCTCTCTCTCTGGCTTCCTTGCCCATTGCGGGTAGTTTTCTTCCTTCATTCACCTTTTTTTTGTCGTGTTGCCCTTTCCTTAACTAGACATTTTTACACTTAACCTGACAAAATGGAGCCTATCTATTCTATATCCCCTTTAACCTGTAACTGACCAGATCATAAGCAGACAAACTCCAACTTTTATTTCACTATAATAGTATTTTTCAGGAGTCTCATCAGTGATACTTATTTCTTCTTTGTATTACCCTACTCTTTGTTAATTTGGGCACACTGAACTAGATTTTGGTTGATTTCCTGAAGGGCACATTAATTGTAGTCATGGAGAGAGAGCTCAATTGCCAATTCCACAGTCAACAATTTCATTCTCAGCCTAAATTCACCTCCTTCCTGCCTTTTTGTTTTTCATTATCTTTCATTAATTCCTTAGTATTTCTACCTTCATTATTTACTATCACAGCTTAGTAATAGATTCATCCTTCTTTCAGCGTGTTCACACTCACTCTGTAATTGTTTTGTTCTCTCATTTGCATTCTCTTTCTTTATCAAGCCCCCCACTCACCTTTCTCTTTCTCATTCCATTGCTGCCTTACACACATTTATTCCCCAGCTATCTTTCTTATTTTGCCCCTTCTCGTCGCAGACATGCTTCCATGGATTCCCTATTACTTTACCATCCCCTCCTTTCCTTTTTTTCTTTTTTTACACTATTTCTGTCTGTCTCCCTCTCTCAATTTTGCTTCTCGGGTCCCTTCTCCCTAATTTTCTTTACCCCTTTCTGTTTTCCTCATCAATTCCTCTCTCCCCGACCTCCCCTACCCTTTCCCCGTGCTCTCTATCAATTCAATTAAGGCTCGGCGGGCTTCGCTGCACAATCCAATGTTGCCTTAATGTGCCTCGGGTCCTGCTATGCTCTCTGTTGTATCCTGTTAGCTTGACAATGGCTGCGTCTCTCACACTGTTGGCTTGTCGATAAGGGAGAAGGAGTGCGCTTGTCAGATATAGATATAAAGTAGACAGACCACAGAGGCAGCAAGCATGGTATACACTGTACCTTGACCCTGATCTCCCCCCCACACATACACACACACACACATATGCTCCCACAGCACTGCAAATGCCATATCTTTGACATTCAGAGCTGTGGATGAAGGATTGTGCTTGTCAGAAGACTTAATACCCAAACCACTAAACACCAAATGTGTATTAGGGATATTTACAGGACTGATTTTGTCAAGCCACTGCCTCAACCCACCATTAAAAGATAAACAATTATATGAAGATGTCAGATTTTTAAGAAATACTTTTCGTATTGAAACCCATTAAAATGATTTCCATTAAAGGAAAAGTGTGCAGGATTTAGTGGCATCTAGCAGTGGGCTGTATGCATGTAGGAGAACTTACAGTGACCGTGAAACAGGGCCTGTAATGCCAGTGTTTGGTTAGGCTGTTCTGGGCTCCGTGTAAGAGGACCCATTTCCCAATTATTTCCAGGTGATTATACACTAATTAAAACACACTTGTGAATGTTATATTCAGTTTCTGACAAGTCTGTTCAACTACATGCCACTAAATTCTGAAGTAATTCCTTTCTTTAATGAGCACATTAATTCCTTTTTAATAATTTTTTTGTTTTGGTTTAGCAGTGGGTGCCATGTCATGAATTAAGAAATCAGGATATTAGTACAGGATGGCTCTAAACTCACAAAACTTCCTGGTTAAAAGTAAAAAGAAATAATAATTTTTTTTTTTAGCATAAATTACATCAAAAGCAAATCAGAGACTGCGAGACTTAAAATTGATTTCATTAAATGCTCATAAGCCTGGCTGTTTAGTTTAATATTAATTTCAGATGTGCAGCTTAGTCTAATCATTACATAGTCTGCTGTGCAACCAATGCAAATTAACCAAATCTGCCTAAATCCATGGACTTCATTTACTATTATAAAGGACCTCTACGCATAAATCTCCATCGTCTTGAGTTGTCTTCAGCATTAACAGTCTTTGAGGTCAGAGAGCCATCACATGCATGTTAATGTATCATGCAGCAACCATGAAGCTGGCATGTACAGTAGCTATGGAATATGATCAGTGACGGTGGATGTTTGCCACACTGCTTGCTACAGTGTACCCAGACAGGGCCAGGTGTGATCCGGGCAGTGAGTCGAGCACTGGTTTGGGGTCGACTTTATTTGTGTGTGAGCCTTTTAAATTTATGTGAATCGCAAAGGAAAGCAGATGCAGAATAGAGAAGTAAGGGTATAGGTATTGTAAGGATGTAGATTGTTGATGATTTGTGAGGTATTTCTAAATTTATATTGAAGCTATTATGCTCCTAAAATATATTACGTCTGCCACAAGCTGTCTTAAAATACAATTTATTTTGCTGTGTTTTGATTCAATATCGTCAAACAAACTTACTGTCATCTTAAATATTTTATGGTTTTATTTGCCTTATGTTGTATTCCCCCATTCTTTATTTAAAATGGATGACTGGTGAAATTCAGTGCTGCTGTCTGAGAGAAACTGAAAAACAAATCAGGAAAAAAAAACATTGAAAAGTCTGTCCGGTGAAGAAACCTTGACACACACAAAAAACGCAAGTGATGCAGCTGAATGGTGAGCTACTGGAGGACAGGGGCTGGAATTGTCTTGTTTCTCATCCTCCCAGTAATGTAATGGTACCCTTGCAAAGACCACTACGGTGTAATGTAACCTGAAAATGATGACGTTAAAACGAAGATGGTAATAAGTTATCACTACTAGTTCTGAAGGTATTGTTGTGATCTGGCTCAAGTGGCCGCAACAAAAAGGGAGATACACCATCACGAGTGTCTGTTGATTTAATGGAATAGATTATCTTTTGTTAAATTAACTGAATATTTAATGTATGGTGTGTGGATGTCATTAGGATCAGTGCCTTATGCATTAGTAGAGTGTGTGTGTGGGTATATGTGTTGCATAAAAACAAGAGCAGTAACTAAGGCAACGTAACTAAACCGAGCCAGCACAGGTATCTGGAGGGGTGAGCAGATAGCTTCAAACAACATCAGCAGCCGCAAGCAGTCAGAGGAGAGTGAGATACTGAGCTGTGCTGTGCTGCAGCTCAGACTTAAATAACTTGGGACACCTGAGGGTCTGCTGCAGTAGTAAAGCAAACAGGCAGGTGAATCACAAAAAACAAATGATACCAGGAGTCATCCCACTGCTTATTATTTTTGCTTGAGGGTGAATTGGGTGAAGCAACAACGAAAGTCAGGCAAAACGTACATGAACAGATGCTCCAGGCACCATTTTAATAATGTAATCTGCCAATTCTAAACATACAGTAAATCGTTCTCTTGGGTGCGTTTCATTTTTAGGTACTCGAGGTATTCACACAGCATTTCCAGCATCTTGAAGAGGGACGGCAGGAGAGGTTTATGAATATATCAGAAAAAAACATATTAGTGCCTCTCTAGTGTTGCAAGTAATGATTATTGTCATTATCAATTGATTTACACACTATAGGTTGTATAGC
This sequence comes from Scomber scombrus, assembly GCF_963691925.1. Classification (NCBI taxonomy): domain Eukaryota; kingdom Metazoa; phylum Chordata; class Actinopteri; order Scombriformes; family Scombridae; genus Scomber; species Scomber scombrus. The sequence continues at coordinate 16,120,984 of NC_084992.1, read as the reverse complement.
CTTTAAATTGTCAGCAAACAATGAATAATGCCCATTACAAGTTTCCAAAACCCTTAGAGGCATCTTAAATTGTCTTGTGTCCGGCCAACAATCCAAAACACCAAAATACTCAGTTTACTTTCACAGGAGACTATGAAAACAAGAGAATATTCACATTTTAGAAGATGAAACCTGTGAATGTTGTCATTTCTGCATCAAAAATGTATTTCAATTTCAGTAAACAAATCAATGAATTGTTCTTAGCTCTATTTGTTTCATTATAATTAAACAGCCTAATCTTGAGCAGGCAGTCTGGTTTAGTTATGGAAAATGAAACTGTCTGCGAGTTGCATACAGCTGCAGCTTAAAGTTTTCTTTTGTCCGATGCCTCTTTTCTTCTCCTTTTCCTTCACTTTTAAATTGGACTCCTTTTTCTGTTTGCTGTTCCTGTGCTCTTCATTCTTACTTTGCTACACCTGTCACAACATGCGCTTGTCAATATAAGGAGGACAAGTAGTTTTAAGTATTTGTGTTTGTGTGTATTCTCTCTTTGTTTCCTTCCTCACTTACTCTGTCACTTCCCTTTTACAATTACAGGCACATATGCACTCGCCTCCGCACTCTTAAAAAACACACACAGTCACTCTAACTTGGAGGTGGAGCACTTCCTTGTCTTGCCTGTGGGACTGCAGATGTCTATTGCTTGTGTCTGTTTACCTCCATCTCTCCTCCCCTCGCCTCATCTGTCCGTCCCTCTCTTTCTCCCCCTCTCGCGCTCCTCTCGTCACTCTCTCCATCATCCTGTTTGCCGGTCTCTCCCTGCTTTCCCCCTTCACTTTAATTTTGTCTCACCTCCTCCTTCATCACTGCCTCCCATCTTAACTCATTTGGATTAGACTTCCTTCATGTATCCCTAATCTTCCTATTGTTTCTCCACTCCTCCTCCGCCTCTCTCTCTGAGTCTCTCGTTATCGCTCCTCTCTCCTGTCTGCTCCTCTCCTGACAGGTACCATTCTTCACTCTGTTCCTGCTCTGGCTGGCTAGCATTGCAGTGTGTGTGTATGTGTATTGAATAGTCTCCTTCTTACTCTCAAACACACTCACACAGATGCAGACATACTGTTCTCAATGATATAATCCTTTGCCCATTAGAGGAGTTCAGTTTTGGATAGAGGTGTATTTCAAAACAAATACACAACACACACACAGACACACACACACACTCTACACTGTACTACATTTCTGCTGCCAGGAGTGTGGAGTCATGCAGGACCACTTAGTAAGAGATGACCATTAGTGAAAGTGGGAAAGATGGACATTAGCTATAAAAAGAAAGGAGTGTGAGAGAGGAAAAGGAACAAGAAGGTATTAAGAACAGAAAGAGCTGGTTGAGGTGCACGAGGGGTGAAATGGGTTTGGGTGTTAAGTGTGATAATAGGAGCCTGCATGAGGAGGTACATAAGGTTGCAGATGAGTTTAAGTGGTGGTGAGAGAGACACTGAAAGATCAGTGTGCCAAGTACTGCTGCACAACATTACTAAAAGTGGAGAGGCATTTGATGTTTCCAGTTATTTAAATGTGAGTTATGTCATGGGATTAGTAAAGTGTGGAAATGAAAAATGTTGACAGTTTGCTCAGTATTTAGAGTGTTTGGCTAAAGTGCATGAATTTGTAATAAAATGCAAATAAAACAATTTGAGTGTAGAGGTTATAAGGTATTTTGATCTTATTATTCAGAAATGTTCAGAAATGTCTGGAAGATTGAAAAATATCTGTCCAGAAAATAAATGAGGAATGATTTAACACAGTTGCTAGCTATACAGCACTTGTTGTGATTCAGATCAGATCAAATGAATGTGTTTTAGCCTCTCTAGTGGTGTCGGTTGGTTGGTCGGTTCCACCACTTTGGTGCCAACTGAAATATGTCAACATTATGTTTGTGGTCTGCAGGGGATGAAGACTTTTTTCTAGAGCCACCATGAGGTTGACAGTTAAAATTTAATTTGGTCCAATATTTTGGTTTATGACCAAATACCTGCTAAATTAACAACAATCCTCAGTTTTATAGTTGTGCACCTCTTTGTAGTTACAAAAACACTGACAACCAGTAGCATACAAACTTTAACTAGTTCATAAATAAAGCTCACATTTTTCACAACTTTGCTCACCCAATACTACATATGATAAAACTTCACAAGTAACTTCAGTTGATCTTTCTGCTCACACCATCCTCTCACACATCTCTTAACACTTCTGATACAGGTTACCAAGGCCTTTATTCCAACACCACCTGCCAATTATCTCGTTACCTTCACTGTGACTCCTGCTGTAACCATCCATTACAGATTTTGGACTTCATCATTAATATATCTTTGGTTTGCTTCACAATAAGACTTACAGTTTTACAGAGCCACTGGCATGACTGTAGACTCTTAGTTTTGTGTCTCTTAACAGTAATACAATATGGTTCTTAGCTCAATTCAAAGAAGCAGATCAGCTGATGTTAAACTCAATAAATGAATACTTCTTTGTGCCACTCCAAAAATGAAAAGTGTTTCTGTTGCGGAGAGAAAAAGGAACTAAATGGAACATTTTGAAGTCTAAATAGACTGAAGTGTGCAGATGTGAACTGTATTGACACTGTTGTATCAGTTAAGACTGAGGGGGATCAAGCAAGTCTGAGCTTAGCCGCACAAAAGAACAGAGGAAATCAGATTTTTTTTTCTAACCCTGCTTGACCAGGATGTGATTTACCTCGCTCCCCGTCTAAAAATATAGAAAAAGTCACACATCATATATAACTCACACACAGTTGGAAATGAGATTTTCTTTTCCTGTGTGTGTGAAGCATCCATAGAAAGTTGGAGGTGGTGATTCATCAACAGTGATCGATAATGAGAGCAACAATCTCGCTGACACTGATGTTACTGTGGAGGGGAAAAAATTGGCAAAGGGATGAGGAACAGAAGAAAGGTGTTTCATGAAAAAAGGGTAAAGAGTCAACGTCTTGGCTTTTAGTGTGAAGACAAAAGATAGTTAGGAGAAGTGAGAGATGTAGAGAAACAAGAGTGATTCATGAAGACAGATAATAAAGAGAGGAGAAACTATCTTTATTTTCCTGTAAGAAAAAATTTGAAAAATTGAGTCTGTAGACAGAGGAACAATGGAGATAAAGGTGAAGGTAGACAAGTAATGCACAGTCATGCTTACGTGTGTTTAGATAAATGTCGAGTAACCCGGCACTGAGCTTTTGTTCCACAGCTATACTAAGTAAATGGCCTCTCAAGGGACATAAACAGCCCATTCAAATCTCTTCAGCTTTTCTGTAAACAGTCATTCTGCAAAAGCAATGTATCATTATCTCCTCTATTCACAAACACAATCAAACTGAGCTGTAGGTGTTGCAGCTGGGAAGTGCTACAGGGAAGTGCACACTTGTTCCACTCAGCAGGAAGCATTTCTTTCTTGCATTTTGCTGGGAAAAGCTGTGATTTCCTTTGCAAGCTTCCTTTGAAAATGTACACAACTGGTTGCAGACTGTAACAGGCATTGTGGGCCTTCATGACAATCAGATGCCGCCTCCCTGATTCTGTTTCTCATTAAATGTCTTCCTGTAGATTCAAAACTGACAAAAATCACTAAGCTGGTGTAAAATGAGCTTTGTTTCCCACCATGCCAGAAGCATGGCTTCAGGGGCAACAATCAGTCTATCTGTATCAGCCTACCATATCTCAACAACAATATGGATGGATTGGTATGCAATTTGGTACAGATATCTATTGTAGTGTCAGTCCCCTGACTATACTGCCAAAACCGGTCAATTTGATCCTATATCATATAAAACATATATTTGAAGGATTGGCACAAAATTCAGACATATGTTTTGGTTCACAAGTGATGAATTCTAATGACTTTGGTGATTCTTTAACTTTTCCTTTAGTGCCACCATGATGTTGTTGTGTTTTTAAGTAAAATTTGTCTACAACTATTGAATGGATTGGCATGAAATTCTAGCAAAGACATTGATGGTCCATAGAGGATAAACTCTCTAGTACCATCATCAGGTCAACTATTAAAGTCTCCCAGTATGTTGGTTTATGACCAAATTCTTACAAAACTGATGACAATAAGCTTAATCCTTTGTGATCGCTAATTACCAATGTTAGCATGCTAACTTGCTAAACCAAGACGGTGATCACAGTAAGCCTACATACTTGCTATACATCAGCATGTTAGCATTCAGCTCATAGCACCACTGTGCGTAGCCTCACAGATTACTAGCATGGCTGTAGACCGTTAGTCTTGTTTAGAGGAAGCCTGCATTATAAATTTAAGGTGTAGAGTTGGAAAGAAATGGGAATTTACCAGGCAGGGAGGGTTTGATAAATGAAGCTATAGAAGTTGAATTATGCATTAAGTGTATAATCCAGAGGGCTTTTTTGTTTTTTTGTTTCAGCCATACAAGAGACTAAAAATCATTATTTTGGGATTTCTTTATTTAAGGACTTTTAAATACAATACTAAATTGCAGCAGTGCTCTTCAGATGCAGCATGTTACACTTGGTGCTTTTATAACAATCGACAATAATGCATATAGAAAATTCTTTGGAACAGCATTTATTTTAAAGTGTAGCATCGTATCATTAGTTCTGCTGTGTTGGCACTGATGAGATAGTCTTGTCATCTCTAGAGACCAAAGACACTAATACACACACGCACGCACACACACACATACACATACACACACATAACACGAGTTGACCTGAGTTTGTTCAAAGACTAAAGTGATCCCAGAAGCTCAGCTAGCCTCACAAGCACCAAAGCCCCAGGGAGATGTGGAAATCCCAGAGCAGTGTTTGCACTTGAGTACATGTGTGTGCATCACGTCTAACTCTGGATAATTTGGCATCACATCTCTTAAAACAGGTGTCATGTTCTTTGTTGGGGAATTCTTTGGGGAATGTCAACTTGATCTATATTTGTTCACCCATTCTCTCCTTTTATTTTTTTTTCGCTCTTGCCATAAGATAACGGCAGAATGCACTAATTGCCACAAAAATAGGCATCTTGTTGAGCGCAGGCCCAGTCTTTGTTCTCTGCAGTCTTTCTGCTGTTCAAACTATGGGTTGGGCTCAAAAACAGGATCTGTTGGTTGGGACCAACAATGTTAGAGTAGCTTTAGGCTTCAAAGACGCTGGGTCCTGAGATGAGAGGCTCAGTGTTTTGTGCCATATTTCTCCCTGTATTCACCTTTTGCTTTTTTCTCTTATTTTATAATGAAACCTGCAGGATTGAGCACTAACACAAAAGAGTGTCTGTGTGAGAGTCAAAGTTACCCAAAGGTGGTTGTCAGGTTCTTTTATTGTTGGTGGGTCACATTAATTGACCTATCTGTCTCTTAAATGGTCCAAGTACCAAATGGAAGTGAACAGGAAGCCTTAAATCTGTGTCTATTCATTATGATAGAAGAGTAATGTGTGCAATTGATATTTGCATCAGTCTCCTGTTCCCAGTCAAAAAAGACTCCACTTATCACCATTATGCAAATAGGGAATGCTATTACCATAATGACATACCATTATAAATAATGTAAGAATGAATACATGTGATTTTAATGAAAGTTTCTCTCGCTCTTTCTTCTTCCTTCTTCATTTTCAGGTTCATTCTGTTTTCAGAAACTTGTATAGTTTAGTTCATGGCTGCCAAATCTAATGATTTAGGAGACTGTATAGATGTAAACATCTTTTCATTTCTCATTTTGCTCTCCCAGCCCCCCCTTTTCTCTGGGTCACTCGGTACTTAATCTTCAGAGACAGCATCTTCATTAAAACAAAGACTCTGTCACCACTTCTCTCTTTTGGCAAAATGATTGTATATGTGCATTCCTACCTAGACAGGAAACCACATCATTATTCAGAGAAAAATAGCGCAGTCTGACAGACAACTGCAAACACTTATATTAAAAAGAGGGAAAAAAAGCTGTGGAAAACTACAATATTACCTTGTATATATTGACTGTGTTTTTGTCTGTACAGTGATGATGTTTGTCACATCAACAGGCGGTTGGTCACATACCAGAGAGAAATAATAGCACCTCTCCTCATCCTAAGCTTACTGAGATATCATGTGTACTCTAATATCTTGTGTGGTGAAATAGAAGGATACCTCACTGCGGGCTGACGTGAGATAGTTTTAAGTCTTTATCTTCACTAAAAATGGCTTTAACATTGACAGTAACAAATTCTCTCGGTACTCACAGTTCTCCTTTTTTTCCCTCTCTTAGGTGACTCCATCATCAAAGATCGTGGGCGACTTGGCTCAGTTCATGGTGCAGAACAGCCTGACCAGGGCTGAGGTGGAGGAGAGGGCAGATGAGTTGTCTTTCCCTCTGTCTGTGGTTGAATTCCTGCAGGGATACATTGGAATACCACATGGAGGATTCCCTGAGCCGCTTAGATCTAAGGTACTGTCACACTTAAACGCATGCAACTTTTTCCTCCTGTGATTTAATTTCGCACATGGATTTTTGAGGATTTCTTAGAGAAAATAAAGTTTAAACTGTTGTATTTCTAAAGTAAAGAAAAATCACTCAAGATTAGTGTAACATACACCTAAAAGTTACAGTCATAGAGCACTCTGATAATCATTTAGAGCACAAAAGCCAAGTCTTCACAATATGTTAATCGTGTTGTCTTCCATTTGTACTTTTTATGCACCCTACACATAACAAACACAAAGGAGATCCCATTTAAAAGTACATGTGTATGTACAAGTACACGCACACACACAGATTCTGTCACATGCTTCATTACACCTGACAGGTGCAAGTCCCCAGGAGGACATTAAAACAGTGGAAAACACTGTGATGCTGCTCTGTCCTCTCATCTCCCCTCTGTGTTTTTTTACCTCCGTCTGCTTTTCCTGTCTCCTCCTCCACCTCACGGCTGCAAAGAGCCTGGGAAAGACTCTCATGTGCATCAAGGGCCAGCAGCTTGAAGCCTCTTTAGGAGAGCAAAACATGCATGAATGAAGGCAAATTTGTCACATTCTTCCAAAAACATGCTGAAATCTGACTTTACTTTCTATTTAATTTTTTTCAAGTAAGACTAGTGGATGTTTTTTGTCCCCCATTGATGTCCACATATGTTTCATTATGTTTTATCAATGAGCTGCCTGGTGCCTAAATTGTGTAAGACCCTCTTTATGTTACCATCTGTGGCTCAGAATTTTGCAACTTTAGTGCATTTGCAAACATTTCTGAAGAGCCCGTAATTCTATCAAAAGCTGTAAGATAATTAAAACTTAATTTATCATCAGTTTTGTCTCTTTTTTCGTAAATAGAACTGGATTTAGCTGATGCTCAATTCCTCTTCATGAATCTGTCCTTCATCCATTCATGCCATATGTTTATGCCTATTTATCCCCCCGCAGATACCTTTTCTTCCTCACATCATTCCTCCTCTTTGTTTACCTGCCTGTAAAAGTAACTTGTGCCATCCTGTCATCTCCTCTCCTATCAATTCGCCCTTTCTCCTGCTGTCTCCCTACTGCGGTGTACAGTTGGGAGATTATATGATCAAATGTTTGTCATATACAGCAATACCTTTCCAGGCAGTTCCACCTTTCATAGTCACAGTGATTTCTCAGTTTTGACAGACACTATTCAACCCTCTGTCTGCTACCTCTCTATTAGTGTCTCTGCATCTTTCTCCTGTAGCTCAAAAATGTGACATGGGAGTCCACTCCTGTTAAACAAATGAGACATGGGTCGGCTTTTGTGGTTGTCTGAATCATCAAGTTTTCCCATTTCTGCCACTCATCCTCACTCGGCACAGGCATCCTTTTTGAGCATACATGAATGCAAACATCTACATTTTTGGCCTTTCGTTTGATTTCCTCCCCCATCTTTTATGTATTTCACATTTCCCGTGCGGCTCAGTCAGCTCGTACCATTCATTAAGCCTATAAACAATGCATTATAGTGTTGGAAGTAAAAGCCAATGTCTCATCTCAGCAGAAAAAGTCAAGAATCTCTACTATGAACATTCAAACCATTACCACAATAACTCAATTACCGCATGCAAGAGGGACAGTCCACCCTTTATATTTAACACACACTGAGGCTTTTTTACACACAGAAGAAGCAGCACTCAGAGTTCAGCTTAGGTTCAAACCAATTTTGAGATTTTTTTCATTTATGTGCTCATTGCCTGTGTTCACATGCAAGCTGTAAGTCTGAGGTAAATCTGATAAATCCTCACTGTCACTGCATATATTAGGGTACATTTGGAGCATGAATCAAAATAATTGGTGTCAAAACAAGTTAAAGTTGTTTGAAGGGAGGAAAGTAAAACATTATTTTATTAAATTACTTTACTGAAACAGCTTTCGCTTCGTAAGTAAGTGCCTCATCACAGTCGTTGACCATCATTTAGCACTGCTTCACTTCATCTGTTCATCTTACTGTCCTGTTGGAGTGTTTGTGAGTTTTGCCATTAGCCTATCAGTTAGCAGCTATACGTCTTCTTAGCACGCAACGTAAGATATAATCATGCCTTTGTGCTGTAGCTAAAGGGTTTTATACATGCAAGCAGCATGTAAGGAGTAATGTTTTTTTAATGAGGCTTTGGTGGCATTAATTAGTTAGTGAACAGTCGCTCTAGCATTATATCACATGCTCTCACATGCATTCAAAATTGCATGCATATAGAAACCTTTTAAGACACCAAGTGGTATTTGAGGCGTTTCCATATCTTAGTTCTGTCACGCTCGGTTCATTTGCAGTGTGGGCGGACAGAGAGAATGGACAAGGGAGAGGAAAACATGAAAGATAGGAGGGCAATGCAGAGAAAGAGGGGAGATGGTGGGTGGGTGGATGGATGAATGGGGGGATGGAGATAGAGAGAGGGAATAAGAAAGAAAGAAAACCAATTCAAGAAACAAGATTATTGTAAAATACAGCACATCCCTCAGAGCGCTTCACTCAAAAAGAAAGGAAAAGAACAAGTCATTGACAGTAAAAAACAGAGTGGGAGTGTTGTGTGGAGTGGTTGTAAGAGAAATGAGGAGCAAAGCAAATAACCTTGAAGGAAGACTTTGTCTTTGCTTCATTTGTTAATGCAGTCTCACTCTCTTTCTCTCTCTCTCTCACACACACACATACAGTCTGTATCCCACACTTAAACAATCAAGCAGTTTAGGTGTAAGACATCCTCAGAGGACACAATGTTAATGAGCAGGGGCTCCAATGGGCCTGCCATCTTTGAAGTGTCTTTCTCTTGCACACACAAATGAGTCAGCTATCTTTGAACTGTTAGCTCTGTGACTAATAGCATTGCACTGGGCCCTTTGTCTGGAGATTTCCATAAGGCACACACACATGCACTCAAAAATGTGCCACATACACACATACAAGGAAGATGTGGCACACACACTAACTGGAATACAGCAACGCACACACATTCATAAACATAATATGGATATATGCACAAATATGCACAGTACGTACACACACAGGAGACACAATCAATTGAATTTTTAATGTGACAGACAGTCGTTATGCTTGAAGTGTAAATGAATGAAAGTCCACCTCAAGATTACCAATACAGCAGTTAACACATTAGCTCAGGTGATGCTTCTTTAACCCTGAATGAAGCTAAGATAAACAAAGACTCACTCTCAGGTAGGTGGCTCATAAAGCTTTGCCATGAGCTTATGTTGTTTGTATATTTTGCTGGAGCACTGAAGCAGACTAAATAGGCTAATTGTATGGTAATTTCTGCAACTTCCCCTCACTCCTGCTGGGCCTGTGCAGGCTCTATGCTGTCACAAGCAAATAAGAAACAAAAACAAAGAAAATAAAAACAAAAACATAACAGGGATTGCTTGGCATTACAGCGACCTTTAGGACGAATGCCTTTTTGTTTTTGACATAATCTGTTCACCAGACATTTTTAGCGGCGTCAGATCGATGTCTCTACAAGTTGTCCGATACCAAAAACTGTGTAGGCAGATAAAATGTCATCTCATTAGTCATAAAGCAGCCTCCACTCTCCATCATTATCCTTTCTTTTCATCCTTTCTTTCTCTCTTCCTGTCTGTTTCTAAGAAGGAATGAAGATGATGTGTCGTGCATGTGGCGACACTGCAGGCTCCTGTGATGGACTGAAGGGTCTTACTGGATAGAAAAATCTGAATTGAGAGAATAGGAGAGATAGAGGGCATGGAAGTGGAAATCACTGCAGAGCTTGACACAACTGTGGTGCCACTTTTATGCAAATTCAGAGATGACTTGCCTTAACAAGTTTTATATTCTCTGCAATCTTTCTCTATCCCTCAAAACATCTCCCCATTTGTCTTTATCCCCCTCCTCCTCCTTCTCACCTAAAGAGTCTCTGTCACTTCAATGCTTCAACAAGTTGAAGCTTTTATCCAGATGTATGGTTGTGAAGTTCACTGTGAAGGTTTTACCAGCACTTTATACACCCTACATGCACCAGGGTCTCATGGGGACATTAAGAGTGGGAAAACATTTTTGAAAGACTATAAAACTATGAATAAACTTTAATGTTTGTTTCTCTTTTCTGTCATGTATCATAACTCCCTCCTTTTCTGTCGCACGTCTTTAGTCGTGCCTCTTCCTCCTTCATCTTCCTCCATACTGACCTATTTTCTCTTAACCTCCTACCTTAGGTGCTGAAGTCCCTCCCCCGTATTGAGGGCCGTCCTGGCGCCTCTCTGCCACCTCTGGACTTCAAGGCCCTGGAGGAAGGACTCCGAGCCAGTCACGGTGATGAAATCACCCCAGAAGATGTGATGTCAGCAGCCATGTACCCCAAGGTGTTCCAGGAATTTAAAGATTTTACTTGTGAGTAAGCAGACATGATAAATGTCTTTGTATCTAGATATACAAAATTGTATAATTGGAATCAATAAATAGTTGTGTGTGTTTTGATCAAATTGAATTTGTTAAATTGAACAAGCCTGGGTTCATGACATGTGGTCTTGTTATCATGCACTCTCTCTATCTTTCTCATTTGTAATATTAGTGGGGCTTGAAATTAGCACCAGCAAACATCCAGTCAGGAACACTTATTATAAAGTTCAACCATTAGGTAGACATCTTTTTAATAGTTGTATTGGGCATAAAGGAAACCAGTCACATGCTTTAGATTCAGAGGAGACTGCATTTGAACCCTGAAGGGGTAACAACACACAGCCCTCACTTAACATTGAGATGAGCAAACGTATAATTAAGACACCAGAACAGGAAGGACTGGTGCTACAGAGTGAAATTAGCAGTAAGTGCAGTTTGAAGCAGGTATATGAGTTTTCAGTAGACGGTCAGCAGCAGCATGAAGCAGGAGAGGCACAAAACTGTTTAATAGGTTCCCTGATAGAGGAGCTGAGCTACAGTTACATTCAGATGCCTGGATTAACACTAGTTTAATTACTTAAGTTTAATTACTGCTTTGAAATGCAGAGACGTTAGCTTCAAACTGGTCAGTGCTTTTGTTTTGTGAGCATCTTTAATAATGTGAGCATCTTTAATAAGACTAGACTGTCCACACCCCTGAACCTCATCCCACTACTCGGTCTTCTCTAATTCCATCATCCGCTGCAATTAAAATGATAATCACAAAACTGTGCTTTTGATAATAATGTCACCTCTCTATCTACAGCTAACTTTGGACCAGTGGACTGTCTCAGCACCAGGCTGTTCCTGGATGGACCCAAGATCGCTGAGGAATTTGAGGTACCTAACTAAATACTGTACACAATTGTTTTGCTTCAAATATTTCAAAAATAATGTCTAATGTTAAGGAATGACTAAAGCTGATTAAGCACTGTATTAACAGCTCAGCTCAGACATTTATCAGAGAATCTCTACACTCCCACACTGTATCGGTAATAATGTAAAATAAAGTTTTAGTGTTTAATACCCTGAACTCTGTTAAGTTACAAAAGAAGTAGACAATAAGGAATATGTCTAATTCACAGCTGAGGTATATGACTGCAGCACACTAATAGTATAATAATACATTTAATATAAGTAATTACTCATTGAATTCATTTTCTTTAATTGATTCTGATAAAAATGAAATTCCATAAAGAACAGACTTTGTCAGCAGGAAACAATTTTCCCATCACTGCAGATGGCTGAGGTTTGGTGCAGTCACAGTGAAGTGCTGATAGCACAGTGGAGAGGACAGAGATATTAATTCTTTATCAAGGGAACTACAAACAGTATTTCTGATCCCTCAGGCCACCAGATTGGCCTTCCTGCAGAGAAAAAACAGATTAATTTTGTCGTATGATGTTTGAGAACTGTCCACTGAGGGCCCATACGTATCGCACACCAAAGACACCAAAGATATAACTGCTACTGATTTCAAACACTTGTACAGTTCGTTTATTCTCCCATAGGGAAGCAGTTGGACATGTAGTTGGATGAAGGAATAAACATGCAAACAAATGAATGGTGTACAAGCTTAGTGAAATACAGTAATTGACTGGAAGTTTTAACTGCCACAAAATCTGAAACTGAATCATTTCGGGGGTACATTGACAGCTAGGTAGCAATGCTTTTCCTGTCACCTCTAAAATATTACATAAGCAAAATCATTTGGATGGAAATTGGTTTTAACACGCGTGAACATACGGCCAGCAGAAATATGAAAGTTTCTCTGTATAAAGAGTACAGTTTGAAGATGCTGCTTTTTATCCAGAAAGTGCAGTACAAACACAGAATATTTCAGGAGAATGACAGCAGTAACTACTTTGATGAGCAGAACTAAAGTGATTGTTAAAGTCCAGAGTGAAGAGTGAATTCCAAAAGAAATTGTTGAAACTAGTGACAGTAATCTTTGCAGCAGATGTCAGAATCAGACATCAGATCAAAGACACATTTTTCTTTGCTACTGAGCATGATGTCAGAAGAGTCTGTCACTCAATGTCATCACGAAAAAAAAGAAATTTCTTGGTACGATATTCCAAACTTTTAAACTGCTCACTAAAAATCTACCTTTTTCTAAGTTTGGCTTTTGGTTATGAAGAGGACGTAGAAAAAGGAGTGTTGAAAAAAAGGGATTCCAGTATTCCATAAGATTCCATAAGAAAACTTTGTTTTTCCTTAAGGGGTAAACTCAATCAGACACTACAGCATACACAACAATTTTTACTTGACAGAGGGGACACAAGCACAGCAAGATTTAGTTTTGTAGATGTTGAACTGGACTTTATTTAGCATCCATGATGTCAAAAACATATCCAGTCAGGGCTGCAGCACCTGCATTAGGCAGTAGAAAAACTGTGATTGGCTAGCATGGACTGCCCGTGTTTTCATTGAAGACAGCATAAAAGAAGTTAGAGAAAAACTCAGTATTCTTCTTCCTTTCAGTACCACACTTCAGGCACAGACATCACACAGCAGTCACCGTGATTGACCCTCTGAAAATGAATGTAAACACAGCGTGACACAGACATGACAAAATGACACAAGTAATGACAAGTAACTCCACTCTCTACTCCTGTGAACTCTTTACATCGACTATAAATTCTTCTAGTGTGTTATTAAGTCTTGTGTGTGGTGTAAGGTGTGTCAGGGCAGTGGTGGCGTATGTAATAACACTGGCGGTAGTTTGAATCATTCTTACCAGAGGTGAGACAGGTCAGAGATGATTGCTGTCATGTTTTTCTGACTGCAGCGCTGTTGTGATTTCATTAAGTATTTTTGTAAGTATGCTTTTGAGAAACACGTGGTAGTGTGCAGGGAGGGAAAATCAGTCTTTAGATTGATAAAGAAGATAGGAGACATGATGTACAAACTCTGATATCAGCCAATGACAAGCAGAATAATTAAAAAGAAAAAAGAAAAAGGAAGGAAGCTCCCACTTTAATCTTTAAGTCCAGCTTTACAAACTGTTAATAATTCCCTAAACTCATGTCATTTTTATCACTGGAAAACCTGTTTACTGTGTCAGCAGTAACGCACCCTGAAATACATTTTCTACCTGTGAAAGCTGTGTGTTCAGTAAATCTGTAACATATCCAGTATTTCACAAAGTCAGTGCTTGAAAGATCTGCATTCATGGGCAACTGTGTAATGCTGCAGCAGAGACAGTTGAGTCATCACTCTGTTATTGCCACAGCTTTTGTATGTTTTCAGTATTTTGTTTTTTTTAGCTTAAATGAATTTTAATTGATGAAATTATAATTGAAAACAAAAAGGAAATCTATATTCCCATTGGCCACTTGCTACCTTTCACAATTTTCTCCTTGCCCAGACACTGCAGCATTTATACTCATCTTTCTACCAGTATTAGTTATAATTATAGTCCCATTAAAATCACATCATTCATTATGAATCATCTTTTCCCTCCAAAATATTTCAATATTTTCTCTTGATTCTCTCATTATGAGACACACACACACACATTTTACTGACAGTGATTCAGAGCGGCCAAAGGCAACCATGTTTAATTACTGCTTCATTTCACTGCAGCAAAATGCTTCCAGGCTGGTGTTAATTGATTTTTATATTATGAGGGACACAAGAAGCACCACTAGTCTGCTGCTGTATTATTATCATTGAAGAATCCAGGGCTGCATTGATTGTGCAGATATATTATTGACCCTAGCGGCAGGCAGAGCCCCCTGCCCCTTTTCTTGTCAATCACCCCAGGGTGTGCATCATTTGATACATGTCCATTAGCAGGACTAAAAGGGTAGGAATTGAGAAATCTAGCTGGAGACTCACAGCTGGACCACCAACCATGTAATTAAAATTATCAAAATATTACAAACAAGATGTTTAACAGCTTCAGCAGAAGGTTTTATTTTGGGTTGAAGCTACAGTTTGGTGGGTGCTGTGCTGCTCTTTTCAAATTTCTACATCATGCTAAAATGAATTGAATCAAATGTTCTTGATTTCAAGTCCAAATAGTCATTACAACATCTTTGTAAAACGGAAGCAAAACACTTTAAGAGCTGCAGTTGTAGAGTGGGTGAGACATATTTGATTAGTTGATTGCAGTATTGACTTTCCTCGCAGTGAAATTGATTTTCTAACTGTCCCTTCTTTAAAATCCGAAACCTCATATTTAACCTGTCTTAGCTTTCACTGCTTTTTTCTCTCTCCAAGTGGAAAACTTGTCATTCAAACATTTCCCAAATGCAGAGCAGGTTTTTCTTCTCCTCCCATCAGTACTCAACCTGCTCCTGTTTATCTAATCTCGGATCCGTCAGAACTCTTGTCGTTTTTAGAACATTCAGACAGACATTCGCAATTGTGCTCAACATCAGTCATCTCCACAGAAACAAACTTCCCCCTGTTGTCATGACGATAGGTACTCCCACTAGATCAGGTCCGATTAGCAGAGCCAAGCGAGAGACGGAATGAAAAACAAAAAAAGGTGGCCTGTCACATGCTGCATGAGATATGTTAGTTGTTTTCCTTCTTTCACCATGAAGAATTTCTCAAGTGCTAAAAGAAGCTCTTGCTCTTGTTGTTTCTCATCCAATTCAGTTTTATTTGTGATGTTCTCGAAAGTCGGATCATGTGTGCTGCTTCATAATGTGGAGGATACATTTATTTTTATCATGCTTTGTTGCATTTAACATTACTTGCTTTCAGTCAACTTAGTTATTTGTATAATACTAAACTGTGGGACTGTTTGCAAAAGTGCAAAGACCTACACAACATGTGGGCACACTGCCTGTACTTTCACATCGTGAAGTCGTAATGCTTTAATGATGAATCACAACATTTCAGTTCTGAGATCTTCGTGGGTTCGATTTTTACTTCAACTTTAATTTATATGAAGGTCCCAAGATGAACTGCAGGTTTAGAAATTGTGTAGAAGGGGTTGCTGCTGTTTCTTCCCACAATGAGAACACACCATTAGATGCATATTCTCAGGTCTTGTATCCGTATTTAATAGGTTGGGTTATCTCTGTGGAAATATTAATTACCTGGCAATCAAGCACCTCCATCAAAGATGAACTGAAAATGTTAAAACACAGATAAACATCACTGGGCAAAATGGACTTTCGATATCTGACAAGGTGTCCACATGTTATATCCACGACAGTTTGATTAGAGGGTTGAATATGTTTGAGACAAGCTGACTGTGAATGGCAGCTGCTGCAACCTTTGAGATGGTTTATCAGAAAAGAATCATTATGGGGGTGTGGAAGAGTGTCAGCCTGTCTCAGGACTATCAGAAATGGAAATGATTAGGTGCTCATAAGAAGCAAATTTATTTTTGCGCTCATGCATGGCAACTTTTGCAATGCTGATTGCTTTGTAGAGCTGCAGAACTGTAGGCACTGTTAAAGCAGTGAGGAGCCCTGGGGAGAGTAAATAGCACTGAGCAACCAAAGCAATTTGGAGATTTTTTTAAAATTAGAAATGTTTTTAAGTCAAGGTGATAACTCACTCAAGTATGCATACCTCACCTTTGTCGTTTGTATTGTAAGTGTGTGTATGGATTAAGCATTTACTTATAGGAAAACACAGATTAACAGAAAATATCAGGGTTTTTGTATAGTATGACTGCTACAAATTCACTAGGACAAGAAGTAGTTATAGTACTTAGAACCTAAGAGGTAAATCTGTGTGTTTCAGTTAATTTATCTGCACTAGAGATGGATGATAATCATAAGATGAAGCAAAACAAAAGTATTTCAGATGATGATTGTGAGCCTTTGTTGGCGTTTGGGTTAATTCTGCAAATGTCCATTACAGATGACTCTTGCTGTACTTGAACAAACTGTTAACAGTATATTTGGAACAGAAGCTGCTGATGAGCTCTTGGCAGCTAGCTATTATAGTGAAGTGTACAGAGGAATTCTTGATCGAAACAGATTTAAGCACCAAATCTTTCTGAGTGTTGAGCTAGACCTGAAGCCCTCGGTTGTTGATGTTGTGTGAAGTAGATATAAAGGCTTTCACAGTAATCATATGGTATTGTTTTGCACTTCATTTCAAGCCTGTGTAAATCCAGTACAAGAGCCTTATCAGCCAAAGAGTGAGCAGCCAGCTTAGAAGATGTCTCTGTGTTGTGAATGTGGTGGGAGCACAATAAATATTTTTTATTTTCATTGTGCTCCATGTGTTTATATGTATCATGTTTTTATCTTATGTGGAGAGTTTCAGGCTTCTTACAGCAATATTTTCAACCTTCTAGGAGACTCTTAAGTCCCATTAAGTTGAACACAACTCACTTAGGTCCATGTCCATGAAAGCCCAAATGCATCTGAAGGATATTTAGAGTGCACTCTTTATACACAAATAAACACATGGGTGACAACTCTGCCCATTGCTCACATTCACCCACACAGGCAGAGAAAAACATCGACCTATCTGGCATGTGCTGATGACTCAGTATGGTATTAATTATGCTTGACAGAAATATAAACATAGATTTTCACAAACACGGACCCTGTCATACACACCCTGTCAGTTCTAATATACACGGACACCAACACACGGAGCCCTGCACTCCACAGTGTTCTCATTACTCTGTTACAGGCAGCACAAGTCATTATAAAGTCATAGCGAAGACATGATGTGAAGCATAATGTGAGACTTGTTTTAGTCAGAGACACCATAGCACCAAATGGATAAGCAGTTGAATTTGACCGAGGCTCTGTGCTTAGGGGTACTCCCCAATGATTCACAGCGACATGTGAGGGATATATAGATGAAAAGTCAGCACGCACATCATTGACATGTGGAACATACAGGCACGTGCATACAGACCTCAAGTGGGGCTTAAGCACCTGTACGTTCGGCCCCCTAGGGAGAAAGTGCCCCCTTTCTGCTGTGTTTTTTTATTTTATTTTATTTTTAAGTAAATATATTGCTGATATTGTTGCTACATCCAACAATATACTCAGTTTGTTTCAGAGCATAGCTGACAGGGAATTAATATCAGGATATGTTAGTGTTAATAATTCACCGCAAGGTAAAGTGACTGTAAATGATGGAACTCAGTAGCATGGAACTACTGTTTGGGGGGGGGACTATTATTGTCATTGCTCATCCCATGCAAAGCAGGTATGGGTACCGTCATGTTAGACGTTTGTCCAAGTTGTTTAAGTTAGTTATGAAGTCATGAAAAAGCTTTGCATCTGTATCCCCACAAGCTGAAAAATATGTTTTCCATCCTTCGGTAATGAGGAACCAGTATGGTGCATTTATTGTCAGCTGTGTTAATCTGAGTTTATAGCATTACATTGATGTTAATTAACTGTAGTCGGCAGTTATGTTGTCAACAGGTGAATATGTGTATAAGTACAGTGAATGTTAACTTTTTACTAAATGTTATTATATATTGAGGCACTTATTTCAGTATTTTTGGAGGGAAGGGATGAAGGAATGTTAACTGTTAAAATCTTTTACAAACCAGTGTCTAATACACCTTATGTAAAGCTCATGTGTTGCATTTTAGAAATGTGGCTTAAATGCACGGTGTATCCCAAGCCTCCATATTAGGATATATGTAGATTATATTAAACTAATCCTTTGGTAAATAGTAACAGCATCTTAGCCTTACAATATCAGCGTCTTCTTATTATCTTCAGCCCTTTATTACACAGCTAGTTAAGTTAGTTATGTCACACCACTCTTCATATCCCTCCACTGGCTCTGTTACTGCCCACATCAAAATCAAAACCCTGACACTCACTTACAAAACAGAACCTAAATTGGCTCCAATCTACCTGAACACCCTCATCTAGGTCTACATTCCCTCCCACTACGCTCTGCCAAGGTGCCTGGTATATAAGCACCAAAATGGGCCCCTAGGTAGCTAGCTACATTCTTCTGTATATGTCTTGATGCTTTATTATTTGATAGCAGACAGTAGAGATGACAGGAAATAATGGGAAAGATGGAGCTCCCTGGCAGACTAGAACTGGGAACGTTGCAGTTAAAGCACTTGAGTGGTTTGTTGATGGACACTGTTGTCCCACAGTGATTACACAAAGGACATGGAGGAGCTATTCACAGCAACAAACAAGATAATGGCCTACAGCTAAGCTAGCAGCACTGTGAGGCTGAAGTTAGACACAGTGGTGCTTTGAACACATCTTAGAACGCACATTGAGTTTATTTATTTATTTGAAATTTGAAATGAATTTGTTAATTGCCACTAAACATGAAGTACGTATGATTTATCCCTAATTGTATCTCAACCCTAGAGAGATCAGCTGATGAAATGGTTTTGCAAGTATTTATTAAATTATACAAATTAAATGTTAAGCAGATGGCGCTTAAGGAATAGTCAGTGGATCATCAAAGTGTACTAAAAATCTTACTTGTACCATTTTATATTGACTGTAAAAACAGTGAACTATGAGAATTAGTATACAGTGCATACTTTGAAAAATGAATATGGAATTGGGACACAATGTGTGTCTTTGAGTTTGTATTATTCTTTCAGTTGCAGAGGACAGTGACTTTTCTTGTTTTGTCTTTGCGTCTTTATATTCTGATACATATTTTCTATTAAGCCACATGACTACCTTACTTTACTTGGAACTGGATCAAAAATGGAAGCAGCCATTTGAAGCCAACTGTAGAGAGAAAAGGTACAACAAGTAACAACCAGATACAGTAGCAGTATGCAGCGAGAGTGTGAGCTTGTCAGAATAATACAAGCGAAAGTCTTAATACATGTCTGATGTTTTAGATATCGACACAGTGAACTGAAGTTGTCTATTTAGCTCTCTGGCACGCACGCACAAGGTAGCGAGACAAAATCAGCTTCAAAAGGTTCATGAATCTTGTGCAACTCTTCAAAGAGGCACATACTGTATTTTTCATGGGAACAGTTGTGAGGGGATGTAGTTGGGGAAAGCAGTTTTGTTTTTTGTTTTTTTGCAAAAAACTGCCAGGAGCCCGACAAAGCAGCACTAGCAGGAGTGAATTTCAGTGTAATAGAGGGTGGAAGAAAAAGATGGAGAGGTTGGGGGAATCAGGGAGCGATGAAGACTGAGTGCCAGAAAGTCTGCAAAAGCATGAGAAGAGCATGCAAGGTTTAGTTACCAGATACAGAGTGAGGGAAATAGATGAAGAACCGCAGCACCCAGAGAAATGGAGGCAGAATAAAACTGAGATCAATACATACCTGCAGCAGTATGTATTTTTGTCTTTTCACTGAGACTTAGTTTAGAATATCAATGGAGACGCTGCATTTGAGATGGCAATGTGAGAGGGAGAGAGAAATCTAAAGGATGAAAGGCGTAGGGTCGAGTAAAAGGGGTGGATAGACACAGCAGAGCCAGACAACAGATAAAAGAGAAAGCAGAAAAAGGCTGATGAGGGAAATTAATACCTGCAAGAGAGACAGACCGAGTGGCCACAGAAATAGGTAGCAACATAACAATACCAAATGTAAAGCTGTGACTCATGGGAGGAGTGACAAAGAGAAATATTGAAAGTCGGGCAAATGGAAATGGGGAAAAAATGAGTTTCCGACCGGTGAGACGAGAGATTTGAGGAGAGGCGTGAGATAAATGAAGAAGTACAGTGGCCGGTGTCGAGGGAAAGACTAGCAAGACAGAACTCAGCAGTGACCAGAATTGATATGAGGAGCAGAGAGCCTGTCTGCTGTTGATACTGAGAGAGAGAGAAAGAGAAAGAGAGTGATGTCTTTGTCTTAAAACAACACATTTACAGGTGGCAGGTAAAGTCCCAGAGTTTACACTTGTACTTAAGGCTGGGGAAAAATGAATATCCTCCAGTCTGCCATTTTATCTCTCTTTTAGCCTTCCCTGTCTCTTTCTTTATCTCTCAGATTGTCATTCTGTCTATAACACTTCTCCATCTATTTGATGTACAGATTGATATGTCTGGTGAAACGCTTGACTGCTGTAAACACACACATAGAGATGCAACGTGTTTTTTGACTACTCAGAGGTAGCAAGTCAAGCTGCAAAGTACCCACTGCCTGAGTGTATATTACAGGTTGTTACTCTATACAACTTGTGTGTTTGTATCTCTTCCCTCAACACATATTAATCTTTATAAGAGTATGTAGTGAATATTATCTCAAATTAAATAGCAAATCAACATTAAGCTGAACTTAGCAGAACCCCAATTACTGTAATGTATCTTTTGCTCAACAGAATGTTGCAATACCACAGGGGGAAAAAAACACTCAAGTAAAAGTATATTAGTAACATCAGCATATTGTACCTAAAATATTAAAGTGAGAGTATGCACTACTGTGGCCCCTAGCTAGTGGAGGGCGGAGGTCATTCGAACTACTTGTTGCACAGTTTAATCTATACCTATACATCTTATTCTATTAGATGATGAGTTTGATCATGTTTTATATGTCAAATCTTAATCTGCAAATTTACTAGTAACTACAGCTGATAAATCTAATGGAGTAAAAACTCTGATATTTGGCTCTGGAATGTAATAGAATACGGTAGCAGAGAATGGAAACACTCAAGCAGAAGTACCTCAAAACTGTCCTTGAGTACAGTAGTTGTTACATTCCACCACTGTTCAAAACTGCTGATAAAAGCAGACAGTGAGTCACTAAAATGAAATTAAAAAGCGATTTAAAAAAAAAAGTTGGTCATGGGTATAAAATAAAACATTCTAATGAACACCTGATGCTGCATGATTTGGTAATTTATTAAGCAGTTTAACTGAAGCGAGGCTAAGTTATTCCCCTCTCATGAATTGGCAATCTTTCCAAATTTCCTGCCCTCCACCAACAGCATGCTGGGAAACACTCCAGCACACCATGAGGATGAAAAGAAATAAAGAGGAGGAAACATTGTGCCTGTCTCACTCCACTAACTTCACGTTCCAATTTCACCGAGCTCTCTCGTCTGTTTTTATTGCTTTAGCTGGACTTGTGAACTAGGCAGCCATGTATTAATTTCAATTTTCTAACGTAATGTCATTTCCTTCTCTGCCTCCTTCTCTCTCTCTCTCCCCCACCCTCCCCCTTTGTTTCATCACAGGTGGAGCTGGAAAGAGGAAAGATCCTCCACATCAAGGCGCTGGCCCTGGGTGACCTGAACAAGGCTGGCCAGAGAGAGGTCTTCTTTGAGCTGAACGGACAGCTGAGATCTGTGCTGGTTAAAGACACAGTCGCCATGAAGGTACACACAAGGGATGGATGGAGTCGACTGACAGGAGGGGGGGGGGTTGATGGATTTTGGGCGTGAGAGGGGGAGAATGCTGGTAGAAGAAGAACGCTATAGGCTGGGTACAACTGACTGAATGACTGATAGATGGCATGGTAAACAATAAGCAGATGGATAGAGAGATGGAGCAGGGGATGTTAATCTTGAGAGAATTACATTTTCTGAACTTGGAGGTACAGATTTTGTGATGATGCACTCAGCAAATCTGGTTATTGTTATTCATAGAAATAAGTATTTGTGAAGGTTGATGGAGGCTCAGCAGGGAGGAATGTTTCAATGGGCGGTTGAATGACTGTGTGGCTGGATGACTGGGATGGAGACTCAACTGGACAGATGGATGCATGAAATCTCTCTTTGTCCCTCCACCCAGGAAATGAAGTTCCACCCCAAGGCTCAGAAGTCCATCAAGGGTCAGGTGGGGGCGCCCATGCCTGGAAAAGTCCTGGAGGTCAAAGTGGAAGTTGGATCCAAGGTCAGCTCACTGTTAACCTGCATTTCCCTTTTGAACACTTTTAATGTGATTTGATTACCTTGGGTTAAAGTGACCGTTCACTCAGATTTACAAAACATATATAGATTTTCTTTCTGTTACACAGCCATGCCCATCATTTTGGTGTTATGAGACATTTTTAAGTGTGGACTGTGTTATCCTTACAACTGCACTGAGAGCTGGCATCAGATGCTGTTTTTAAACAGTTGTATTCAAGCAGAGTTCTTGTTCATGTTTGATATCTACACTAGAATAGAAAATCTTCAAACCATACCCAACCCTGCCAGTCTGAGCTTTCTGCCTCCACACTAATAACGTGGAGGTGCAGGGTATCATTTGAAAATTCAATAAAACAATGTAATGCCAGAGTTTCAGTACTGACACCAAAAAAAGTCCTTTTTGA
This sequence comes from Scomber scombrus, assembly GCF_963691925.1. Classification (NCBI taxonomy): domain Eukaryota; kingdom Metazoa; phylum Chordata; class Actinopteri; order Scombriformes; family Scombridae; genus Scomber; species Scomber scombrus. The sequence goes on along the minus strand of NC_084992.1, from coordinate 16,097,936 downwards.
TCAGACAATTTCTAAATCATAAGAGTACAAATCTGAGCCAGTATTTGATGCCAGCTTTCAGTACATGACAGTTTTTGAAACTCAGTGCCGTGGAGACATTTTTGTCAATACCATGAAAGAACTGAGGTTCAATATGTTTGCCCAAAGGAGGTGGATGGAATTTGACTTATGGTGCTCACAGCATTGAAAATGTATATCTAAAAATATTTAACTGCAGTGTGTCATCTGAGAAACAATTGTCCATTACTATGGGTAGTCCATAGTAGCAGTTTACATTGGAACTACTTTTTACTTAAAAACTGTTCACAGTGAAGTCTGTCTGTGGATTATCCAGAGCAAAAGGACAAATACTTTGTACACCACAGTGTAATTCTGTTCACCTCCATGATATCTGCCTGAGGAAATAATCCAAGAGATGGATATCCAGAAATAATAAAAACATTTCTTACTTACCATGGTGGTATCAAGTCATGCAGGTAGTTCTGCTTTTATTATTATGTTATTTGTGATAACTGACCCTGAAACGCACATTCACAGTCTGCTGGTGGCTGCATTAGTCACTGATAAAAGTATTTCCTGCTTACATTTGTTGGAGAAAGAAAAGCCTATCTGTACTATGATGTTTCTTGTTAACCTTCTTCTACAGCGTGTGTTCGGTGTTCTGTGCATTTGACTCCTGTTTTAATGCTCTGTAAACTGTCTTTTATAATCATAAAAGGTGGAGAAGGGTCAGCCGCTGTGTGTCCTCTCAGCCATGAAGATGGAGATGGTGGTCAACTCCCCGCTGTCCGGGACCGTGAAGGCAGTCCATGTCACAGCCGACTCCTCCCTGGAGGGAGATGACCTGATACTGGAAATCGAGGAGTAGAGTGATAGGATGGAGGGAGTGAGGGGGGGAGTTAGACAATCTGATTTGGAGGTGGTGAGAGGTGGAGGAATAGGGTGGATTAAGAAAGGAGGAAGCTGGAAGTACTGCAAGACTTTATGGCCCCCCAATTTGTACATATTCTGTTTGGTTACACTGGGGACACAAAATGAAGCACAGATCTCCACATACTAAAAAGCCCATAGGGTGTAAAGAGTAGATTATATAACAATGTGAAATAATAAATCAATTTAATGTGAATTTCTCATCAAATTCTGCCACAAAGCAAATCATTTTAAACATTTATTCTCCCAAAAGTGAAGAAGCAGTCCCCAGTACATCGGCTAATGTCCTGTCAACATGTGGAAAATAACATAGTTTAGACATATGAATTTATAGTACATTCCATTATTTTAATGCTTAGTCTTAAATGTGATGAACTACAAATTGAGCTAACGTGTATAACACTAACAGTAATAAACGCCACATTTCTATGCTGTTGATGTTGCCTAATGTTAAAGTGAATAGATGAAACTTTAGAGATGACTACTAAATGTTTTTTCTTTATAATCAGCAGACAAAAGAGATAGACTTGAGGATTGAATCATCTTTCATACTAGAAAATGGTTGTTTTTTCTTTTAGCTTTTTCGCCTTTGCAAAACATTATCAATCTCCGACATTAGTCACAATGCATTCTGGGAATGTGTAATCACTGTTAAAGGTTCTTAAGTGAACACTTAAAACACAAAGTACACAGGGATTAAGAAAGAAACCACTATTGTGTCCAAACTGTTGCACATTGACATGCACAATGTATTTTTTCACTAGTAGAAGCACAACAAAGTGAGGAGCACTATTTAAGGTGAGGGGGACCACCCACACTTCTCAGTAACCCACAGAAATTTAAGATGCTGCACCAAAATGAAAACTCTCCTGTTACTGTATCAGTAATGGTAGATAGTGATCTGTCTGTTTTTAAAGATTTGTACTGGTGTTAAATGTTTCCACATTCACACCTGTCTTTAAAATCCCAAAGCTGAATGTAACAGTAACAGCTGTAGGCCACATTAGACATCTCTATTGAACTTTAAATGCAGCTTTTTTAATCCAAAACCAGCTGTAGGGTGGGCTACCAAAACCAATCAACTGTATCACTTCTGAAGGGTGAAGTCAAAATAGTTTTAATGTTGCTTTTTAGTGTCGCTGCTTTGTGTGATGATGTAAAAGTAGTCAGAGTAGCAGTTCCACTCTGTCTTTTTTAGAAATGAGGAGAGATTATGGTGAATAGTCTTCTGTCTGCATGGGGATTTTAATGGTAGGTGTAAATGGGATTACACGGTGGCGTAATGGCGGCATGTGGTGTTATTTTCTGAGGCTCTGCTGATTAATTTATGAATTAATTCTCTGTCAAATGATGTGAAATTAGCCGGACTAATAAGAGACTCTGGAGACTCCCAGTAGCAGCACTTGGCTTTATATTTCTAATGATTGTGTGTGTGTTTGCATAAATGAGTCTAAATTTGTGTGTGTGTGCAAAATTTAAGAATAAGTCAACCTGGCCCCACAATGTTGCACCTCCAGAGCTGAAAACATTCTAAAAGAAATTAAATATTCATACACACGCACACCGGTTCAAAGTATTCATGCTAACACTCCTAGCCCTTAAGTGCTGCCTGGATCACAAGAAAATAAAACCACATACACTGCACAGTAGTGTGGCACTGTCTCCATAGTAACACTGTATTCAAAACATTTAACAGCGATGATGTAATTAAATACTCAATTACAAAGTTAGACTTGTTTAACTTCATTTTCCATGTCAGCTGCAGGCTGTTTGACAGTTTGAGGGGTTTTGAACTTGAAAATCATATGTGCTGAATTGAATGTATAGTTACCCTGACATGTGAAAGTAGATACACACACAGAAAACCATTTAAATCACATATCAATCACAGAAGAAACCTTGTAATACAGTGACGTAAGCAGAGTTTGGGACAGTGGCCAGAAAACATGCTACAAAAGCTTATTTTCCCAAAATGTGCACCTTCTATGGAGTCCATCGATCAGGACACAAACCTGAAGTATCAGTGTGTACTTCGATGGATTGCTTCCAGAGTTTTTGCCCCATTACCTCTGACAACCAGTCCCCTTTTGAACTATGCATCAATACTGAGCAGCAAATGCCATTTCTAATTAAAACAATGTCTCCTCACTCTCCCAAGCCCACTGCCATGCCTCACTGTACCTCCTGTCTGTTATCAGAAATCTGGAGACGAAGTGGTGGGATTATATGAATGAGTGTTTATGACAAGCTGTTGCACAATAATGTTCCCTCCTCCTCTCCTTGTTCACTCTCCTTACTCTCCTGTTTTTCCTGCTATCTATCCAAACACCTGTTCATCATATTTTTCCCTCCTCCTCCCCCTCCCCCTCCCTCCTCCTTCTCCTCCCCCTCCCCCTCCCTCCTCCTTCTCAACAGTGTAAATTTGCACATTGTAAGATGATGGCATCGACTCATGCAATAATGTTAACTGTTTGGCAGTGTTTCTCCATGTCTTAGCCAGTGGCCAGTCTAACAACTCTCCTTATGATCATGCTTATGAAAAAATGTAATAAGAAAATATTTGCTTCAGAAAAGAGGATATAATGTTGACCTAGTGTTGAGCTTTTGCTATCTCATTGTGAACTGTTGCAGACAGTATGAAAAGAGGGTCTGTGACATTTCTATCATCTTTCTATTGCTTTCCTTTGTGTTTTTATGAAGCCAACCAAACTGTTTATTTTACTCTGAATTCAGCAGACGTGACATTCTAAATGTCTCCATGAATTTTCTATCACACGTTTTGCAGGTTGTCATGGTTTCTTTCATTTTGGTATTTTGGAATAATCATGGTTACAAATCATCATTTGAGCTCAATTAGTTTACATTTTCTTGTTAAACATGAGTTAGGAGAGAGAGAGAGAGGGAGACTGAGCTGGAGCGCACAAAAAGGGAAACAATAGCATCAAATAAAAGCGATAATTGTTCTTGTTCTGTCTGTACTTACAAATAAAGTTAACTGTAACTGAGTCTGCCTTGTGTTGGTGTGTACTGTGTGTTCTTCACATAAAGAAATAGATCAGCACTAAACACAGTCCAAAAAGTAAATAATAAAGCCGTCTATTACCTCAGTGCTGGCTACAAGAGGAACATTTCCTCTCTGAAAGCCTTTGGTCCTGTTTCATATCGAGCTGTCAAATCACAGCTCTTTGAGAGAAATGAGTCCAACTAGTAATTAGATTTCAACAATAAATGTTCAAGCCAAACCCTGACAGATCAATGCAACTAATTTAATTAGACTGTACAACAGTATCACGTTTTTTACCATAACGTAGCAGGGATATGCTGGATTTTTGGAACCACACTGTCTTTCAGTTGTTTTACATAAACATACTTTGTTTTATTCTGTTTACCACCCCTGCTCATCAGAATTCAGTTGGTATCTGGATGTGTTTGTCGCATCCTAAACAAGATAATTCCTCTGTGGCTGGATGTGGATCCACCCTGACACCCTGCTGTCTTTAAACAGGTTCTAGAGAACTGATTAAGTGCTGATTAACCACGCTAAATCTGTCAAGACTGTCGCTCAACTGCCGTTATTGATCAGCCGCCACTTTTCACTGGTAGGTGGCTGGATTGATCATGCTGGCAGCAGGCACTAGGTGACACTCTCAAGCTCAAGTATGGATTAGGAGGAAGCCGAGTATCACTAATAACAATTCACCACTAAGCCATGCACGGTTAGCTTGTCGCCAATTTGTAAACTGGGATGTCCAGAGAGGGAATGTTAATACAGCACAGAGATGAAAGAATAGCTTCATACTTAATTGTTATCCAATTAAATCAAAGGGGAAATCTTGTAGCATGATAGATGTTATGACCCACTTGTCTACTGGCTTGAGTGACAGCTCTGATTAATCACAACATAATTAAATTTGCATATGTGAAATAGACAAGTGTAGGATACACTCTCATGCAGTCTCTCGCCAAATTCAGACTTTAACTAAAGCAGTGCTTGTTTTGACAGGAACTGATTTTAGGTTTTAGCATTCTGATGGATCAAATCTCACCTGCACCTTATTTTTCTCATTTTATGTGCAACTGATCAGAATACTGAATTTCAAATTTTTCACATGAAGACAACAAATGTCACAGTTCTCTGCTCAGAGAACTGAAATATTTCAAGGGCCTCAAAAAACAACCTTTGTTGAAATTATTGCTGTGCACTCGCACAGATCGTCTCTTTTGAAAATTGTGAATAAACTCTTCACTTTCATTTCAAAGTCAAGTTAAATATGAAATTCAATCACACATCTGTGAATGGCTTTGTGTTGCTCTCGTAAGCCGTCATGCTGTGTGCACGATACAGACTATTGATGATTAGCGTGCATTAAACACACATTTAAACAACAAAAGAGTGCTAAGTTGTTTCTTAATGAGGCTTCTGGTGGCTTTCTGTGGTCGTGTGTCAGTTGAATATTTATGCTGTAATAACGATCACATTAATGGAAGGCTCACTAATTTACAATAATAGATTGCTCTTGTCCCATGGCGTTGGAAACATAATGTCATTGTGAGAAAGTTTGATTGTTGTGAAGATTTAACTCCATCACTAAATGTGGGGGAAAACTACAAAGGGACGCTTTACAAATTCCTAAAAAGTAACAAACCGTTCAGCTTTCAAACCAAGCATGAGATATCTAATAGTTGTTTGGTCCACTGTATGTGTATCAGTAAACAACATCAGATGTACAGAATCGCGTGCTAAGCAGCTTAATGATGCCGCCTGATCTTGTTAAAGGTTCCCTGTAGAGTTTTCATTGTAAACAAACTGTTCAAAGTTAACTAAACGCATTGTGTTTCCTTAAAGCCTTACTGACAGGCTGAGTGTCTTTTCACCCTTCAAATCTTGAACAGCTTCATTTATCCTTTATTATTATTTTATGGACCACAACTAATTTTCAGTAGCAATTAATATGTCAATTATTTTCTCCATTAATCAGTTGTATGTTGTGTCTGTAAAATGTCAGCAATTAAAGGAAAAATGCCCATCAAAATTTCCTAAAGCCTGTGTCGAAGTCATTAAACTGCTTCAAACACAGTCCTTAAAATGTCACTAAAAAAACATTTGAATATCAGATAAGATAATGCAAAAAGTGCCTTAAATGCTTTACTGAGATGAGAAGCCGATAATTAAATAGCTGTTGAATCCTTTTGTTGTGACTCGACTAATCTGATTGTTTCCACCCTGATTAAACTTAAAATGATATAATGCAGAGAAAATTGAATAGAAACAGCAGTTTGGCATTTTTGCTTGATTAATTAAATTCTTCTGTGTTATTGGATAACTGCTACATGTGGCAGCACATAACCTTGCTTTTAATTACTTTACTTATTAATGTCTGCAAGTGGCAGAAATGGAAACCCACTCATAAAAACATTTCTCTACGGCGCTACTAGTGAAAAACTCCTTTAAAGTGACTCATTTGAAGTCTAATGTTACTCAAGTTTAAGTCAACATGTGAACCAGCTACTCACAGATAAGCAACATTTGTCCTCTGCCAGATAAAACCAGGATTTCTCTGTAGCTTTTCCCTTAAGTGACACTGTGCCTCAAAATGGGTCATGGGTCCGCTTTCATGGGGTCTTGACATCACAAAAGAAGCAAACTTTTCATTTCTCTGGGTCCTGAGGTCACAGACGAAAGTTCTCATTTGGATCCCAGACTGAAACTGTTTAATAACCCCTTGCTCTAATCTATAAATGAGTGCCAGAGTTCAAATCCCCTCTGTGGCTTTCTTTTTGCTCATCCCTTTGTCCGCTTTGCCACTGTCCAAATGAACAGCAAATACCCGATGAGGAGAGCCGTGAAGTCTTGGCGGCTCATTGTGTCAAACACCTACTGGAGAAGCTCTGTGAAATTCTGGCAGTGTGCGCGGCAGCAGCTGGCCGGGGAGCCAACTTTCTAACCCGTGCATGAGTCTCTTACATGAGCCACAGGGGTCTGTTGCTCTGTTGAGGTGCAACTTTCCCCTCTAATCCCTTTGCTGCTGTTCGATAATCCCTTCACTGCTTGCTTTGCTGCTTTCTTTGCTGTAATCCTCCTGCCTGAATAAAGAGAGAATAAACGAGGAGGACAGGCTACATAGTCTCTCAGACAGAAAAGATGGACGCCTCTGTCAGTCAATAAGCTTCCTGTCAGTCAGCGCAACCGGGATCTGATCCTTCATCTAGCTACTGAAACTGCTCATGTTCTGCCTTTTTCCTCCAGGCTCCACTATAAAGGCTTTAGATATCACACTGAATGATTGTTATCGCTGAAAATAAGCCACAGACATGAAATAGATGCAAAAAGACACTGAGTAAACGCAACAGTCAGATGTTTAAAAGGTGCAGATAAAACTGAGCAGGATAAAAGCAGGAGTGAAATGGAATGCAACGATGTCAAAAAGCACAGAGTGAAACACCAGCCCAAACTCGCATCGCTTTCAATTGAGGGATTTTTTGAGCATATCGCCTGCCAGGCGTGGTTCACTGCCATCTCCATTCCTCTTCCATTACTCCCTGTTCAAAGATTGCTTGTGGGGACAATTTTCCACCTGTCTGAGAAGCAGCAGCCAGAGGCTCACAGGGCAGTAAAATCTCCCTCCCTGCACATCCACATAGAAACATCCCTGCCTGCACATCTAGTGTAACGCCGACATTTGGCTCGGCTCAGTTTCTTAATGTGATGATCTCTCAGGGCGCATGCCACCAAACGTTTGGGATGCAGAGTATGTTCCGGTTATGGACACTACCTGCCTGCGCTCCCCTCCTCCAGACTCAACTCCATCATTAAACACTATTACCAGCACAGCAGTGCAGCGTGCGGCCACGGGCAACAAGTTAACAATTCACACATCAATTAACCAGACAGATCAATGCCACATCCTCACCACTCTGACAAATCCTATTTCTAATGAATGTATCAAATGTTGGCCAGCAGCTAACTAGGACATGGATCATTTCCTATCACCCCTCCAGAATCAATCTCTGTCGAGCCGTTTTGATGCTACTACTGACACACTGCATTGGTGCAAGTGTGTGTCAGTGTGTGAGGAAGGAAGAGAGAAATAAGGAGTGTTTATACTGCATGTGTGTATGTGATGAGACATCTCATTAAGTACTAAAACCTCTCTACAGAATTGGTTTGACCCTGGTATCAGAAAGAGCACCAACACACACACAGCTGAGTTTGTTCCTTGTTTTAACACACCAAGGCTTTAAACTGTGTGATCGAGCGTGTGCGTGTGCATGTCTGAAGAGTGTGACCTCTCTTTGCCACTGTGGGCTTAAAGCATTCCAGCTTGATTCAAAGCGCTGCAGCGAATATAAGAGAGGAAACTGAAGAACACACACACACACACACACACACACACACACACACACACACACACACACACACACACACACACACACACACACACACACACACACACACACACACACACACACACACACACACACACACACACACACACACACACACACACACACACACACACACACACACACACACACACACACACACACACACACACACACACAGAGCAGTCGGACAGAGAGGATTCAGTGCAACAGAGGCAGAGAGGAGAGCGGCTCAGACTGCGACACACAGCCGAGACAGGAATTAAAGAATTAGAAAGCAAAGAGAGGGACAGGATCAAAGGAGAGCGAAATCACGCGATTTTTCCTCGTTTTCAAAAAAAAAAAATTCTATTCACGTGCGTCAGAGACACGGTGCCAATCATCAGATGTCTTTTTGTGCACCTACATCCTCCCCCCCTTGGTGTCAGAATATTGCACTGTTACCGTGGCAACAGGCGCGTTCAGGGTAAAAGAGTACATTGTTCCAAAAGAACAAATAGTCCGAGTGATAGTCTTTATCACTCTCGTCCTCTCTCTTACGCACAAACACCTCTATGGACTGAACATTATGGGAGGAATACGTCCGAGGTGGAGAGTAATCTGTGTATATGATTTCTCAAGTTGTCCGAGCACAGACGATTGGTTTTGTGTGCGTTGAAACGAGTGATGCACAGAAGTTACACTTGTGCTTGCAGTGAATAGCAGCTTTTACGATCAGCTCTGGTCTTCATTGAGCTTCTGTGACTCACAAAAAACTTTTTGAATGAACGGAGCGTCACATTAGTCCAAAAGTTATAGTATAGTTTTATAGGCACATGATTCATATCCTGTCGATCATATCTTTAACATGAGGCGACTCATAAATTCGACGCTCATTTTCTCTGCGTACACAATACTGAGCACTACATACTGCCTGCTTTCAGCGATTTAACTTCCTCCACCTACACAGACCCTTCCTGCATTATGTGAGAAAGAAAGAAGTATTCAACACGTCAACTTGCTTTTCATTATGACATATTTCCATCGCAGCTTTTCATATGAAAGACCAGACATTGGTTATAACTCAAGGCGACACAACTAACTAAATCATAAGCTCCCCATCATTAAAAAGTCCTGTGCATTACAAATTGGAAGGACACAGGAGTATTGAAAAGTATTGAACATGCAGTGAGAGAAAGCACTGCACCAGGTGATTGAAATAATTAATGCTCTTACCTGCGCTAATTAGAATCAGCTGGCTTAGTGCATGTGGCTATTAGTACTTCGACTCTTTTAAAAAGGGTTAGCCATCTGTGCATCTCTGCATCATTTGCTACCAAGCTGTCACACATGAACAGTCTCACGATGGGGTAGAGGCAAAGAGCTCTTCCAAAACCTTCCCAACAAGATCGTTGAGCAACACAGGAACGGTGCAGACTACCAAATGATTTCTCAACTCAATGTTCCAATAAGCACCATTGAGGAAGAAGCCATCAACCCACCATGCACTGAAGCTCCTCACAAGATTGCTGCAGAGCTCCAGAAAGAGCTCGAGGAAACAGTTTTCACAGAGAAAACAACAGGTAATGTATTCATAAGACTCCATTACTGAAGAAAAGATTGGCTGCAGATTACTGTAAGAATGAGACAAAAGTTGAAATTTTTAGCCATGTTGGAGGAGAAATAGTTCTGTATATGACCCTAAAGATACCAAATCTACAGTGAAATTCAGAGGTTGAATCATTATGGTATGGGGCTTTTTCTCTTCTTATGGTACCGGCAGAATCCAAATAGTTGAATTGAAGCAAGAAATGAATGGAGCCATCTGTCAGGACATTCTTGAGAAGAATCTGTTGCCATCCACCAGGACAAAGAAGATGAGACGTGGGTGGATCTTCCAACAGGACAACGATCCAAAACATACTTGCAAAGGAGACTCTTTGACAAAGAAAATAAAGGCCCAGTCAATCACCTGACTTGAACCCAAGAGAACATTTATGGAAGGAACTGAAGATAAAGATTCACCCCGCCCCTCCCCGGACTCCACAACATTTCAATACTGTCTGCGTAGAAGAATGGGCCAAAATCCCCCCAGGAAACTGTGAGAGATTAGTTCCTTCATAAAGGAAGCTTCTTGAAGCTGGCATTGCAAACAAAGGCATCTCCACTGAGTATTATCTACATTTCAGTTAGTGTGTTCAATACTTTTTTTCCCTGTCATTTCAATTTAATGCACATAACTTTATTGATGAGAATGCTTTGATTTCTTTAGCTGTGATGCCTTATTGAGTTTAATACCAATGTCTGGTCACTGAAAGAAGATGGTGTGTGTGGGTGTGTGTGTGTGTCTGTGTCTGTGTCTGTGTCTGTGTCTGTGTCTGTGTCTGTGTGTGTGTGTGTGTGTGTGTGTGTGTGTGTGTGTGTGTGTGTGTGTGTGTGTGTGTGTGTGTGTGTGTGTGTGTGAACTACAGTATAAGCAGTGCAATTCATTCCCTCCAACCAAGGCCAAACACACATTAATACTTCATTACTTCAATTATACACAAATCAGCTAAAATTCAGATAAGTCTCCATCGCAACACTTCAGGATACAAAAATATCTTTTTCTACCTTTTCACTCTTGGTGCTACAGTCCTTCCATAAACATCATGACATGTCAAAAAAGTCAGATAAAATTGTGTTTCACATCAGAATATGTTCTTATTTTCAGCTGTAAAAACATCTCTAGTGAATGGTTTTGGTATCAGTCCCTTACAATGACAGCACACAGCCTTCTTCCTTTCTACACTCATCTCTTTATACAGATACTCAACAATCGGGCAGCTCTGGCACACTGGAATGTAAAACATCCACTAGACGGGCTGTGTGTTTTGAGTGCTCCTGCAGGGTTTTTGGGGTTTTTTGGAGGTTTTTTTGTCACACTGGAAAATCTCTTCAGTTAAGAATCTGCTATTCAGTCACAGCTGAATGAAACAAGTTCACAACTGTTCTCTAAGAGCTGTCAAAAGCCATCCTAGGGGAAAAAAACAACCTAAGAAGAGGCAGGTGAGGCTTAAGTGGGTATAAAAAATAACTAAATTACAACACTTCATCACAAAATAACTCCAAAGAGGCATCGTCATCATCACAGATGGATGATACACAACTAACACTGAAATCACTGATGTAAAAAAACAAACTCATAGGGGACTCTTAGAGGACCACCTCCTTTAATCTGGAGGATAATTATTTACCAATTAACCACTCTTAATTTTAATCCATTTCATAACCCAAGGCAAGGGGCTCTTGGACACATTTAAACCTCTGATCCTCTGCTGCTAATTGATCACACAGACAACGATGCACTGATAAATGCATATTGATTTAACTAAATGAGTTAACTATTGAATAAATGCTTAAATAACATGAACAGAAAATGTAATAATCAACCAGTATGAATGAAATGGAACTTATTGTGACAGGTTGAATGGATTACCTTACGATGGGGAAAAATGGCAATGTGCTGATTTTCCTACTGGAAGAGTAGTTGAGCCCTACGTTTAGTGGACTAATCAAAATTTGTTAAGCTTTAATGGAGAGATTAAGAAATAAATAACAACAATTCAGAAGCTGATGAATTATCAACAGAGTTTTGTTTTCGCCTTCTTTTCTTTGAAATCTTTAGATGTTCTGGTGGCAGTTTCGTGTAATGCAATGTGTGTCCATCACTGAAGTGCTACAGCTCACATGTGTGTGGTGTTCACATGCACTGCTATTTCTGACCTTTCATATTATTTCATAACAAGTTTAATTTATATTTGGTTTAAACAGAAAAATGTGAAGAAGCATGTGCTTGGTTGTGAAAATACATAAATAATACGAGTTCCCCAAACGAGCCATCCAACAAACCTCCAAACTGACTCTAAACAAATAACACCAAATTTCCATCTAGAAGCAGGTAAAACAACAAGCAGGAGTCCTGCTTTGAACTAATGTCAGAGAAGACGAGCAGGAGAGTTACCCACAAGAGAGGCTCCCTGCCCCAGCACGCACTGTGCAAGCTGTCTGTGACAATTCAACAGATAAAGACACTGAAACTATAGTAGAAAGTGTAATGTTGCTGTTGTGATGTCAATATGAATTTCAGCAGATTCATTTTCACCATCTATTTTTGTTCACACAGGCTGTGTGACTGCTCCAACCTTTCACACAACATAAGCGCCCAAAATGAAATGCATGAGCAGCATGTGTGTGTCACACAACTTCTTGCTTTTCATTTTGGCACCCAAGTGAGAAAAGCCACACCACATAGGCAGTAGTTACTTCAAATGACCTGCATGTTGTTGTGATGATCTGTCATTTGGATTTTGAGGTCTTTAAATAAAGCTGGCTATGCACTGTGCAATTTTGGGCTGTCCCAGAAAAAGATCACCAATGTGAAAGAAACATGGTGATATTTTTGGTCATGGCTCCAAAACAGTGGTCCTACGTCACACTGTAAGATAAGACCAAAGATGACTGTCTATGGTTCAGTAGGTGTGATCATTGTACAGTCTACATACATCAAACTTGATGTCGTACCCAGCTTTATGAGGTGATGTGGCATAATATGACTTGCAGTAAACTTATAAGGTTCTTGAAATCTCATAGTCTGTAGCTAAAACATACAGTCTGAACTTCATATGCTTAAATAGCTACAAATACTATCATTGATTAAGCAAAAACTACTTAATTATAAAACAAGAGTGTTCAAACTTAAAGTTGTCTTTCATTAAAGTTAGGCTTTTGCACGCAGATTAAGTGAAAACAAGAAGAACAAAGTTAAAGTTAAACTAAGAGACGTGTTACAGATTAAAAGAAACGATGAAGAGGACTGAGACCAGGTGTTGGTCTGTTTTATTGTCCTTCAGCCATGCGTGTGTTTTTAAGTCAAGTCAAGTTAAATTTATCTATAAGAACATTTGATTACAGCAGTTGACCAAAGCGCTGTACAATCAAAAAAAGCACAACCATGAAAGAACACAGGAAAAACACAAAGAATGGTGAAACAGACAAAAGGACAAAGAAAGACAACTCTCATAGTGAGTTAAATGCCAAAGAAGACAAATGTGGGATTAACAATCAGGTAATGTTGGAGCCAGTCTAACATTCAGAGGTAACGTGTTCTAGCGTTTGGAGGCTACAACTGTAAATGCATCGTCTCCCCTGTGCTTCAACCTTGATCTTGGCACAACCAGAAGCAACGTGTCAGCAGACCTTAGTGTCCCTGGCTGGGTCACATTTGAAATTTTCAGCAGTGAAAGAGGAACAACTTGTAAATCCTCTGTCTTGAAGACAACATGATCTTCCTTTGATTAATTCTAATTCACTTTGGTGATTAACATCTAACATTAACATAAACTCATGAGCAATTACCTTCAGATAAACTGCACAGTTCAACACGCTCAAAAATAACACAAACACGTAATTTAATCAATATGTTCTCAAACACCATTAACTCACTGCATGAAATTTCTGTCTTACAGACAAAAATAATTTCCAATAAACCATTTCCCTAAACTTTACTACAGTTATCTAAACAGAACAGTTTTCTCATGGATTAAACAGTGTTTCCTGGGGTAAATATAAAAGTTAGAACAACACAATGAATATAAATACAGAAACATAAATAGTATTTGAGTTCAGAAACCTCTTTCTGCTGCACACTGTATGGCAGTTTCTCAATTAGATATATTTTAATATCTAAGAACTTAGCTAATGGTGCTAACAAGGGTTAGTGTTGCTACATGGTGAGGCACTTAGGCTGTGTTCAGACTGCAAGCCAAAATCAGATTTTTGGCCGATCTAGATTGGAACCAGATGGCTCTTATGAAGTCATAAACAGTCATAAATCACATGAAATCCGATTTTTGCAAACCAGATCAAAACCACCTTTGGGAGGTAGTTTCAAATCACATTTGGACAGATGTGTCTGAGTCTGAACAACTCCAAACACTCAAATCGGTTTTGACTGTCCGTGACGTCTCTCTACGCCTCTACGTCACTCTATGCGACACCAGACCCGCGCTTATTCGAGTTGTTATTGCTAGCTTCTTAATTAATCTTTGGGGAGATGGCTCCGTTCAAGCTTCCTGTTTGTGTTCTCTTACATCCGGTTTGTTGTTGCTGTTGCAATTATATGACATCACACAATGACGCCTCCGCTCCGACGACGTTGCCACAGCAACCTGTCAGATGTGGCCCAGTCTGAACAGAGCCTAAAAATCGGATTTGAGAAGGAATTTGCCTGCAGTCTGAACTCAGCCTAAATCACATTGAGTGATTAGTCAATTTCTACTGTCGAAAAATCAAAGTGGGACCGCTATATCTTACAAGATCCTCTGATCAACAATATCTGACTTACAAGATTATTACATTCTTAATTAGCATTGAATCAAACTTGGATAAAAGAGAGATATCACTTTCAGGAATGCAGCATCATTTATGATTAACTGATTTAACTGATCTGGAAAATGTTCTTATCTTTTGAGTGAGAAAGCAGAAGGAAGTTGTATGTGTGTGCGCGTGTGTGTGGGTGTGTGTGTGTGTGTGTGTGTATGGAAGAGAATTAGAGGTTACATATAAAGTGTAGGATGTGAATTGCTTTTCATCCTGCCAGTTTGACGCACCTCCACTTAATGTCTTTTTATTTCTGAATTCCTCTTGAAGCCCTCTTAATTTTGAGTGAGTCAATGAAAGCAAATGTGAGCGTTCCAGGCGTGTCAGAAATTCATGTCTCTTGACACAGCTGGGGTCCTTCAGGTTATTTGAGCCTCAGTGTGACAGCCTGCAAGATATCAACCTTTTTTTCATCTTGGAATATTAATTTAAAACAAAGTTATCCATCTTCTGACATTTCTTATTTGAGAGGATAAATATCTGTTTAGTTTAGAATTTGCAAAACTCCTCTTGGGTCAAAGTGACACCTACACAAGGACTGGAGATGAAAACATACATTAAGACAGTCTTAATTCTATCAGTAATTTGTATGTGAAAGGCCTAGAACACACAACAAATAATTAAATATGAATCCTTTACACATGACTATGTTCTGATTGAATTACATTTGCGTCTTTTAAAAAAAGGGAGCTACGTAATTAAACTTAACTCAGAACTGACCTGATTTTAATAGTATTGTTGACTTTAGATCATAGCAACAGACTGGCCTAAACAACACATCATGTAGTGTTTAAGTGTAATATGATTTTTAGGGTTGAACGATATGAAATCTATGTAGTGATACATTTTTTACATTTATCTTAAGAATGATTAATACATACATCTGTGTGTTTACTTTGTCATGCTGGCTTAGTTTTGTATATTTGAACTGTACTTTGGACTGATGGGTTAGATTGACATTTGTTGTAAATTATAAACTAAATATATAATACAAATACATTACATTGATAACTTGTTTTATAATCCACCCCTCACAGTCTCTGTTGATCCTTGCTGAAAATATGTTTAGTATATAAGTACCTGTCAAATAAATCATAAGAATTGTGTATTTAACTTTACAGCAATGACTAAAGCAAATAAATAAGCAGAATAATATTTATTGTATTATCTGTGAATTTGTTTTCTTTTTTTTGCATAAATCCAATTTTAAATCTGAATGTGTCACAGTTCTTTTGTGATCGTTGAACTATTATATTGATTTTATTCTAACACAGAAGTGATTTGTATGCAAGTCTTCAGTTTACATTGACTCATTAAATGCAGATGGTCGCTTGCAGCGTATTTCATCAGTTATCTGTCTCAATATTTGATAATGATGTGCAACCACACATTATGCATGCCGTAAACTAAAATGTATGAAATACCAATAAATAAAATATACTTATTCATCCTGCTGTGCAATATTAGATTCCTAACTAAATTGAAATTTGCTTCCTCCACCAATTTCTAGGAATGTAATTTCATTCTTCGTATAATATTGTTATCCAATAAGATGATTTGATTTATGCACACATCATTACACTTATTTTAACATCACCTCAAAACTACAAGATATTGATTCCTAACAGCTTTGAGCGTCTCTTCACGCCCACATTTTTCTGTGTGTTGTGCACCCACTCACATACATATGTGAGAACACTGTTAATAGCTTAAAGGAATTCACTTAAAGATGCCTGAAATAGTTCGAGGTGGTCCACATTTAAATCTCCCTGTGGTTCACTTTAAAATATACTGTATCGATTAAAAGGGGTGTGAGAATACTTCCAAATGTGATAAAAAAGCATCAAAAGGTTCATTTTAAATAGGTTAAACAATTTTGAGCAAAAATATGAAAAGTCTGATCTCCCTAGTGTGAACATTTGTATAAATTAAAATAATACTGAGGTAAAGCTTCTAAAGCAACAGGTTTGATATCAGAAATGGTTTCTGCTAAAACTGGCAAAGAAATAAGTGCGTCATTTTCCCTGACATCGGCACTGATTAGCACAACAACATGCTAACACTTACTGCACACGCACAGTCACTAAAGACAAATCACATGGCTGAGTGTGAAAACAATAATTTGAATGGACAAGAGCCATTCCATGAGTGTTAATATAGAATATATCAGCACTGGGTAATTTAACTATACATGTATCACCCCGCTTTACAGGTCTACTAATAACCGTGAATTACTTTGATGGTTGTTACATTTTTCCGCAAATAACATTTGAATTAAATTATGAGAGGTTGTCAGAATAGGATGAAGAGAAGGAAAGAAGCTCCAGTGTCCTCATATTAACCTACCTAGACAAGTAGAATGAAGCTAACACTGTAAAGCAAACAACATGGACTTCAAACTGCTTTCAGACTTGGCTAAGTCAAAAAATATAAACATTCAGTCCATTAAGAAGACCGAGCTGAATACAGTCTTGAGGCAGTTTTATGGATCCATCCAAACAAAAAAATTAAAGGGGGGCTTTACAGGGTCAGCACCTTGGACTTTGTGGTGGTTTAAACCGTTGTATCAACAAGCCTGAAGTTAGTCGTTCATGGAATTTAATGCAGAATTCATATCAGCTACTAATGTTTTCAAAAGTGTTGTAAAAGAGATTACAAGGGCAGAGGAAGACAAAATGATACACCACCCCCTGATTTCACCTGAAGACCAACGCATCCTAAAATATTCTTCAACATTAAGTCCAGACTGTCACACAAGTTTACTGAACTAGGTCTAATACGATATTGAGTTGCACTTTGGACACAGGGGCAAAACAAGGAATTGGGGTCTCTAACCTCATTCATTCATCCTAAAATATGATGAGAACAGAGCAAAATGTTTCACAGTGACATTCAACGAAGACACATGAGATCATAAAGAACCACTGGAGAGAGACAGAGAAAATTGGAGGGACGCCATGTTTGAGGAGCGAGGAAATCCCCTCTGCCTGGTAGCATCTCTTAAAAAAGCCTGAGGAATATTCCATCTGGTGCGAAAGCTCTCTATCTGCAGCCCAGGAGGGTAACCACTCCAAGAGACAGCTTTTGGTGTACCGCCGTTCCCCTGGGAGTAAACCAGCTGTCACAGATGTTACCAAGTATGTGCAAGGAGGCAGGGACACACACATCTTACACCAACCACAGACTGAGAGCCTCTGCCGTACCGACACTGTATGATGTTAGACTCAAGGCGAGGGAGATCATAGCAGTGAGTGAGCACAGGTGAGACGCTTTATATAAAGATGTGAAACCACCATGCCAAATTTGATTCGTAATGAGTCGTGCAACATAAAAATATATACTAAACAAAAAACGTATTTATCTTGCACGCCTGAAAGCTCTGGAGACAAGCAGACACTACACTACGTTGATCCATCATTGGATAAAGATAAATGTACATCATACAAAGTATGGTCTGCTGTAACACGTAGAACTACACAAAGTAGCAAATTAGTGTGCAGGATGTTTGTGTGTTGGATGGCAACAGTTCAGTCATGGAACTATTTGCCATTAATCAATAGCCTATGTAGAATAATTGTATAAAAGCAGTATCATATGAGAGGTAGTGCTGTTATACTGAATATCAGCACGGCTGTTATTATCTCCAGCTCTCGTGCTGTGCTGGTATTCAGTATAACGGCACTCCCTCTCGTGTGATATTGCTTAATTATTGGAGAGCCTTGGATGTGTCAAATTTTGCATAAGACGTTACATATGGACTCGTCCCATACATCTACATCTAACTTTAAATAATTAAATAGCGCACGCATACAACTAATAGAGCTGCATGCCTACTGAGAGCTTTCACATGACGCTACGGTAGATCTTGATGCAACTGGAATCCAGCACACACACTTCAGCAGAATATAAAGATGTTCACTTTGACAGGGAAGCAATATAATGTCTGCATATTAGCCTACTACTGTAAGATGTAGCCCACCAATGTGCTTTGGAGCAGTGGATAACTTCAAGGAGGACAGAATTGAATTTCAAGAGGAATCTGAACAGAAATCTGTGTTATAAGATCAGGCTTTAAAGAGCTGTGAGGGAGTGGATTGATGTTCCCAGCCTTGGCTGCTTGTGCAGGCTGTCCCACAGACACACACGTAGAACTCAGGATCTGCTTTGGTCTTCAGTCCAGAGTGTGGATCAGACAGGAGGTCTCTACGTAAAGACCTCAGGGTGTAGTCTGCCTTGAAGCGAGTTAGATGGCCAGAAATGTAGCAAACCATGTAGCGTTCTGAGAATAAGCTGTAGAAATCTGTTCTACACTTGACAACCAGTGTCGGGAGGATCTGTTTGACCAAGGCTGAACCTGTGCAGCAGTATTCTTAAAGCATATACAGGAACTTGACTTTTAGTGAGACAGGAACACCAAAATAATTACATTTGTTTTTATCTGCAAGAGTGCACAACCCTTAAAAACAGGCAAGTCAAAACTTAAAGAACTTAAAGACAAAATGCTCCAGGCTACAGTGTTAAAACTTTTTTTTGGACAGTTTGGCAGACAAGACGTGCCAGTTTTTGTTTTTAGTCTTGGTGAAATATGTTGCAGCTTCATCACATATAGCAGGGAGGGGAAAATATTTAAATATAAGAAGAAGAAGAAGAAGAAGAAATATGACTATTATGATGTTACTACCCTCCTGTAAATCATAAACAAGCAATGCAATATGAGCACAGATTTTCAGTCCATTTCCAGTTTAACTTATTATCTCTCAATGTCAACTGCACACCTTGACTACCAAGAGTTTGTTGAAGTTGATTCAGCAACTCCAGAAAGAACGTGGACAGTGGAATCATACAGTTAGGGTAATAACTTTTTTCCCCCTCTGACTTTGACCTCCATTCACCTCATTGTGTCTCATCATGTCACTGATTCACCAGAATATCAGCAGTGAAGCTTGTCAGTAAAATGTGAAGACTACTGATAGGAATGATGACCAAAACAATGGTAGAAAGAGCAACGTTGTAAAAAGAAAATGAAATTAAACTGAAAATTGGATTTTAGGTTTTAATATTCAGCTTTTAAAAACAGGTTCAGTAGTGTTCAAATTTAAACAGGTGGTGTGTGTAAGGCATTCATTTCTCTCCATTTTGAGGTAGTGAAACGACTTACAGATGAAAATGAGTAACAAAAGT
Source organism: Scomber scombrus (assembly GCF_963691925.1). Taxonomy (NCBI): domain Eukaryota; kingdom Metazoa; phylum Chordata; class Actinopteri; order Scombriformes; family Scombridae; genus Scomber; species Scomber scombrus. Next base: position 16,078,046 of record NC_084992.1, on the reverse strand, counting down.
AATGAAGGTTACGGCCTTTTGATCACTTGTAAAGTCAATTTACTAGCACTATTGACATAATACTACCAGTAGAGTGGCTGCAAAACCTCTGTGCTGCACCTCCAGGTTATGGTCCAAGACCTGTGACTCTGTATCTCCAGATTTATCTGTTTAACCTGCAAACTCTGTTCTCCCTGATTAATCACTGCAGGTGTCTACCACATCCTCCTACAGTGTATTACTCCCATCTGTTTTAAAGTCCTCTGTTTAAATTCCTTCAGTTATTTATTTTCTTGGTATTTCTTTCACATTTCACATTCTGACCAGAGCACTTCTTACTGCTGGTTCCTACAATATTGGCACTTCAGATATGTTCTAACACTGCATTGTTTAAATGCCCAGAAATTGTGAAATGTCAGAAATATGTGGCTATCAGTCAGGTATATTGTGTGAAGCTGAAAAGCAATAATGTGGATAAATCCGTCTTTCATAGGCAAGCTTTGGAGTATTGTCTGTTGAAATGTGGAGCGTTAAATCGCTACATTTGCCAGCTGAATATAATAAAACATCAGATCAGATAAAAAACAGATTTCCCATCCCTGCATTACCTTATGATAAGACACCAATCCTCACCGCTTGCACTTCACCCTGAATTGCTGCTTAAAGTGCATAAGCACACACACTATAGCTCACATGTTCAGTTACTTGCTAGAGCCCATATACACATGGATGCTCGCAGGCTATATTGGCTGTGGTAAATTAAACACCCTCGTTAAGATGACCTCATGACCCAGCAAATAAAACTGTAGCGTGCAAAGTCATTAGAGTGTATATGTGTGTCTGTGTGAGTGTACATGCTCATGTGAGCGTCGTGCATGAATTAATGAATAAATTCACAAGGCAAAAAGAGGTCCAAGTCCATTTAAAAAGGTCTGGTATGCAAAGCTCTAATTGCTGACAATTTACTCCCTCTCTGAGACAAAAATACTGCAGTTGTTTACAGATTGCTCATTTGGATTTCATTCAAATTTTAAAAAAGAGCAGCTGACAAAATTAAATGTTTTAACACACAATTCAGTTGAAGTTGTATGCAGCTTTTAGTCACATTTAGCTAATTGTTTTTGATTTCATCAATGTCCTATTAGAAAGTAATTCAGCTGAATAACCAACATGAATGAGAAGGTCAGAAACACAACTCAACAGGATGCTTATACTGTAATATCTGCTTGCAGTTAAACAGCAAACACATTAGCCATAACTTAACCGACCTTAAACATGAAATATTTGATTTTTTCAGCAGCAGTGAAAATAAGCTCTACACGTTGATATAATATCACCTTTTAGGTTGATATGGAGAACTTGTCAGCAAACAGTACTTATCTACACATGCAGCACATATAAAGAAACATGAGAATTGATTTGAAGTTGTGTGTGTGTCAAATCTAAATCCAAAATGTGTTTTCCTTTTGGCTCTAGTTTGGTGTTCACCAACTTGAGGGCAATATCAGGCTCTTTAACTGCTAAATAATCCACCACATTCATCAGCTAGCTGCTAACTGTCTGCTGTTTGGTGTTGAGTAGGAAGCGTAAGTATGGTTTTTAGAGCTTTTTTGTTGTTGAAGACAGCTGCCATCTGCGTAACAATGATAAGAGCTGTGAGACCGAACCAAAACAGGACAGTCGCAGGCCGTAAACAGAAATAATTCAATGAAAGAAGTTATAAAGCTCCATAGAGGTAAAAACTGAATAGTGTGTAATCTTATCAGCAACAGTGGAGTGAGAGACTTTCAACGGAAGGAAACTCGGCTCCCTGAAGTGAAAAGCACTGATAGATTTTTATGCATCACTGTGGCTTCAGGTCGGATACTGAGCTGTCTCTGCGCCCCTGGTGCTGCTCATCACTCTGGGACTAGGTTTAGAGCAGCGGGTCCGGCTCTCTGACGGACTAGTGACTGAGGAGGCGGACAATGAAAGAGACATGAAACCTCTCGAATGCGAGCAGGGAGACGGGACACTCATTACTTCTGGGGCAGACTTCAAACTGTTTACCATGTACTGTTTACTAAAGCTTGTTGTGCCTTGAGAGGAAGTTGTGTGTGCGAGTGAGTGAGTGAGTGCAGTAGTAAGCTGTTAAACTCAACTTTAGCCGTTGTGTAGTGTGCGAGTGTGAAGCTTGTGCATATTCTAACAGGGTTTTGTTTGTTTGTTTCCTAGAACACTACCAACCCCAGCTTTAAACACTGTGTTTCTATCATTTTCCCTCCTCAGTTATAACCAAATTATTTGAATCTGCTCGCTCCATTAATTTTCTGTAAATCGATTAATTGTTTCAGGTGTGAATGACATCTTCTTCAGACTGCTGTACCTCATGCGAGGAGGTTGTTACTGTTTGCATTCAAACTGCCTGTTTTTTTGCCACTGTCCAAGCTGACCTTCTCCTCAATCAGTCCGACCTAGCACACAATGACACACCGAGCTATTCATTCAACATCGCTAAAATACAGATATTCATTCCACATCATTAAAGTGCAGCTATCATTCAACATAACACAAATTAGACTGCAACATTTCAACCACATCTCTGATTTTTGGGATTTTTCCATAAACTCAACTCATGAATGGGCATCACTTTGGCCTCTCTGTGATTAATACTGAGGGGAGGGGGTGGGTGGGTTATGGGCACTGATCACTTGTTTTCTTTTATTTATGGTTAAAAAATACAAACTGGTTCTGAAAGAGCCTTATCGTTAGCTTTGTATGATACCATTTTATACAATGAAAATACTCAAGGACTCAATAGCGCTGATTAAGCCTTCAAGTGTTTCGTGCTCTTTCGATGGATTGGAAGATATAACCTCTCCATAGGATTCTGCTAATGTAAAATGTCTGTAATAGTGTTTGAAGTGTATTCTTCACATTTACAGCGGTGTTCGTGTCTGTGTGCTCCAATCTCTCATCCAACCATTTGATAATAGTTTCCATTAAGAATGTTTAAGAGCTGTTTGTTACCCACTTATATTTCTCCGTCAAATTAAATTATAGGTTTTCGTGGCTTCACTCGATGTAGCAAAGCCGTCCAAGGTGACTCAGAGGTTGAATGTAATATTTCTTTTTTTTCTTCTTTTTTTAACTTTCTGCCAGTTTTTTAAATTTTTTTTATTGTATTATACAAGTTATATTTGGCACTTGTGGCACTCTATTGTTAAAGTGCATAGAGTTTTGAGAGTTTAGATGGTGGTTTATCATCAAAAATACAATACGTGAAAGAACTGTAACACAAATTAAAGTTCACACAAACAGCTTTCAGTTTATCTCAGACTTCCTGAGCTCTCTAACAGTTCATTAAGAGATGCTGCTGTGTCTCATCATCATTGGACTTTTTTTTATAGTAACATAACTCCAAGACACAAAAGTCTCCTCAGAGATATCAGCCACCGATCATCCCTAATGCTCTCTGACAGGTTTTTATTCTTATTTTTGTCATCACTGCTGTGCTTTCTAAGTTCTTAATAATTTTGCTGGGTAGACTACACAGTCTATTTGTAGATGTGTTTACTGTGTTATAAAATCATCATATACTAATTTATAATAAGGATCATGTCTTGTCCAGCCTCTCCTTTTTATCACTTTGAGAGATTTCCAGTCCAGAGAGCATTAAGCAATGTGTCACCAAGCTCAACAGCACCCAAACTACCATATTCTTTACTTTTATACATTCATTATTTTGTTGTTACTTCTCTGGTTGTTCCACAGATTAAGTCAGCACACTGTTTCTTTACTTGATTTATTATTTAGTTGTGTAGAGGAAATATATTTGATAGAAAAAGGAGTTCAGATAGGATCTTCTTTAACTTGCTTTCACTACATCCACTGTTACAGATTTTTAGACCAAGTATTTTCATTTCTTGTTTGATTTCAATATTAATTCAGTTCAGATCCAAACCCAAACTGTTTTGCTGTGATTTAGTTTGGCCCCAGAAGCATTTTCATATAAAGATAAAAGATTAAAACGTCCATCTCCTTCTCCATTATGACGGTGATGTCGTCAGCATATAGCAGAGATTTTGTGAGTATGTCCTACAAATGTCCGGTAATACGACTATCTTCATTCATTTGTTTAATTAGTCTGATGGCTAAAATATACAGAGCAGCACTCAACAGTCAGCCCTGCTTTACTCCTCTCAACTTCAAAAGAGTTAAAACACCATTAACGTTTACCCAGACACTTGATTTAAAATACAGACATGTTACCATAAGAACAAAGACATCAGGAAAGCTGTCTGCCTTTATCACAGCCAAGAAATCATCTTTTTTTTTGCTTTTTTTTTTTTTGATCAAGTACAAGAAAAACCTTTTGTATCTTCAGATTTGTGTAATATTTCTTGATTATCCCACATCACCCGAGCTTTGATTACACACGTTTGTTTGTTACCTATAATTTCATCAATCAAGTCTATTTATAATTATCTTAGCAAATATTTTATGGTCGGTATGATATAATTATAATTCTAGTCTACAATTACTATATTAGATTCATCGCCCTTTTTTTAATAATAAACACAAAATACCTTAATATAAAGAGTCTATGCAGACTTTGTGGAGCTGTATGAAGGGACGGCCTTTAAAAAGGAATTCAGTGTCACAGTTTCTGTTTTCTTGTAGGATTCAGCACATAGTTCTCTAATAACTTCTTTCTCCTCTCTTTTTCACAGAACACAACATTTCCATCTTTGCTTCTTTTGGATTTAATGAACTTACTTTGATGTTGTTTATGTCCTGATTTGAGAGCACGAAGGAGATTTCCTCATTTATCTATTTTTGATTGCTTGTAATTGTCATACTTAATTATTAATGTGTCATACTTTTTTATTTTTAAGTTTATTTTGTTCTTTACATTTAAATCTGAAGAAATACTTATATACTCTATACACATTAATTAAATGTGATCTTTCCTCTCTCCCTGATTCGCAAAACTGATAATAAAGTAACCCTAACCCATCCATGGCCAGACGTGTGTTTACTACTTAAATGCACAACACAGAGCAGAGTATCCTGATTCATAAATGAAGTCATTTGCTAAAAACCTAAATTAAGAGCATTCACTTGTTTTTTGTTGAATATTCTCTTAAATGTCTATAAATGTTAACTGGACTTCCTACTGCATCAGCCTATACACAATTTGATCACATTGCATCATTTCATCATTTTTATCTTTTAGCCAATTCAATTTATGATACAGTCAATCTATTCAATGTGACATACAAAGAATCAAAACATCTCTTTGACTGTCTTAGAAATGATGGACCAATCAAAGCATCTATTCAACGTGTCTCCGAGTTCATGCACTACTCTTGAACCAAACAATCATCTCAATATCTCGTTCAATTGATGAACAGAATCTGTCAAAACAAGTGCAGCGCGAGAGGTCACAAACTTAAAAGAACTGAACTGAGTCATGCAGACAAAAAATTTTACTACTGAGGATTTGGTGTGTGTTTTAAAAAGTAAAGATTGATTTCAGAAGCTTTGATACGATTACACTCCAGTCAGCTAGTTCAATCAACACTTAAAGGCAATACAAGCTCTGAAAGTGAACACAGCAGAAAGTTTCCCTAAAAATAAGCAAAAATATGGATGGAGACAGGCATTTTCATGGTCTTGCTCCTCGGAATTCCAATAACAAGGCCTTACGTGGCACTTAAATGCCACACCATCTCGACTTTCTTCATTATTACCAAACTTTTCTACATTTTGATGGATTACATTAAGATTCTGTGTTAAAGATGCTATTGAATCAAAAAGGCTTGTAGCAAACGGCATCAATACTGAAGCAGTGTTGTGTTGCCATGTTCATATTTGATTGCTGTGTGCCTCGGGGAGTCTGGCACTTATCCAAAACAAAACATACCCTACTAATGTCTAACGAATTATTGAAGTGTTCTCTTTGTCTTACAAGCACTAAGTATTTTCTCTTTCTTTCTGGCACAGACTGAAGTCTATCATTACTGCTGCAAACAGAAACCTCTAATACCAGCGGGTGTAAGGTAGAGTTCATAATCTTCCTGACACTCTGTATATATTTACAATATATATGTTTGTAGTGTACATCACAGGAAATGACAGCTGTGTTGACATTTTTTTAATAAATAGATCTTAATTTTTGTTTTTAATCATCTCTACTGATATTTGATTGTCTTTAACGTCAGTTCAAATGCTCCATTCTATGCATCACATTTTTATTTTTCCTCTGTTTTTTTATCTGCAGTTCATGTGTGCATGTGTGTGTGCGTGTGTGCATGTATGTGTGTGCCCTGCACTCCTCATAACCAACCACACAATAGAATATAGAGATGCATGAGAGCCAGAGGCTTCATGGAAGTGGAGAAGAGAGCTGAGGCTGGATGAGAGAGAGAGAAAGAGGGGAAAAGACTACAATGTGAGGAGTGGAGATTGAGGAATGAAGGGTGTGATTGATGAGCAGTGGGAAGAGGAGGACATCTTGTGTGCGTGTGAGAAAGAGAGAGGAGAGAGAAAAACTGCAAAGTGAATAAAGAGACTGGAGGAGAGGCAGAGGGCTCCCCTAGTGGTGTGTCTGCTACCATGTCTCACCTCTCTCTCTCTCAACACACACACACACACACACACACACACACACACACACACACACACAACCTGTCGCCTAATAATGCACTGCAAAAAACTGCTCTCACTATTTATAGAAACTCACCCGCATACAAAGAAAGAGAGAGAGAGAAAGAGAGACACAAACACACATTGATATTATTTCTTCAAACGCCTTTTCACGGCCAGCTGTCCCTTGCTATGCAGCAAGGCCACTGCTAGCAAATTGCGCTCACACTTTCACTAACCAGATCTGTGGCATGCACACACACACATACACAACCTAATCATGGTCACTTTTGGGGACATTACATAGAGTTAAATGCATTTCCTGGAAACTTAATCCAACCTCAACCATAACCATTAGTTGCCTAAACCCTAACCTTAACCACTGACCTAAGAATCTTAGGCTTAAGCTTTTTCCTAATTGATTACACAATTTTTGGGACAAGCTGTCCCCAATGAACTGGTCCTAAGTCTGAAATGTGTCCCCAAAAGTAGCCTATGACAGACATGCTTTCCCTACAGTCCTCGAATGTCTACATTTCCTATTTCCTACAACAACAAAGGGCATCAAAAGCACAACAAGGAAACAAAGAGATGTGTGGATTTGAGCGAGAAAGCATTTGGGAAAAGTAATTGAGGGGAATATGGTGATACTGGATAATAAACATTATTCATGAATATTATAAAGCTAGAAGCTTAGTGCTTTATGCCTGAGACATAATTCTGCAGTGAAAATATTTTATTTTCATTTTAACTTGTGGCTAACATGATTTTTTGCAGCTGCCACAGAATATGAACAGCAGCAGGCATAAAACAGTGCGGCTGTAAATGTCAACTTCTCCGCGGAACATTTTTTCATTTGACTGAAACTACAATTAAGAATATATTGTACCGTAGATTTTTTACTATTTAGCACTGGAACTCTCAATTTTCTTTCCCGGGAAAAGTGATTTGTCAGGTATTTTGGGCTCTTGTAACAAAAAGCTCATCTTCTGAGTGCACTAACCCAAAATCCTGCAGTCTGCCTGCTGTAACATTGCTTTGGGAATACTTAAACAACACGGCTGAAACTTTTTCATTTTCACTGGAATTATTTGAGGACTAGAATTAATCTTCCTATGCTGTTATTCTTTTCTTTTGGGTGTGGACCCAAACTTTTAAAACAACTTCCTGAGATCAGCTTCGGGCAACTGTTGAGGTCTGCGTGCCAGAGATTCCACACGAGACGAGTTATCACGTCGGTTTCCCAGTGCCAGGGAAGATCAGCGAAGCACAGATAAGCGTTATCGATGTTGAATTACACCCAACTGGAAAACAAACATAATGTGAGTCCCTTGTCAACCACAGAACAAGGAGGACAATAGTGGAGAGGATGTGAGATAAACCTCCTGAAATCCAGGCTGGAACCATGCAACAGTCATATTAGATGTATCTCAATGAAGGCAATCCACTGATGCACAATACATCCAGTTAGGACGGAAGCTGGCATGAAGCCCCAGTCAGCCACTAGGGTGGAAGTGATACTAAAGCCACAATGTGGAATTTTTCTTGACATGGGTACTTAAATGTTTTAAGCCCATGACCCAGATTCTTAAGGCGGCGACCTGGAAAGTCTGTTGCCCTGCAGTGGGTCTCAGATTCATTAAATCATACTGCTGCTGCTGGCCAATTATCTTTTTACTAATCACACTTTGAAAAGTAGGAGGTGTAAATAGATTAATTTTTTGCAGATAGGTTCTATCAGCCTGTGTCAGTATTGATTAAAATTTATTTCAGAGAACACAGACGTGCCTTATCTCGACAGTCTGAAAGGCCATGCTTTCGTTCAAGGTTATATTATGGATTGAGAAACAGATTATACCATAGAAACATTCATCTCTACCTGTCACCCTTTTTGAAAAGGAATGAGAACACCTTTTCACCACATACTGTTATCCTTTGTATCAGGGTCTGTTTGAACAGCTTGTCCCTGACGTGTCGGTCCATCGGCAGCCAGCTCCATTGAAAAGAATTGAATGCATGAAACAAAAAGAATCAGCATGAAAACATAAGGATGAAAATAAATAAGGCAGGGCTGAAAATTAAGCCATACACTGAATGAACAAAACATTCGGGATGCTTACGCTTTTCATGAGGTAAACAAGTGAGGTGAAGCGTTCATCTGATATTGATTTCCCTTACTCCCCTATTAGATGCACTGTGAAACAGGAGATGTAGATAAAGGAAAGCGGAGTTAAGAGAGAAGATTTTTTTCTTCTTACAGACACAGATGCTTAAAATGGGAGGATTTGGGTTTGCAAGCATGTTATCAAATCCTAACTCAGTATCATATCCATTTATCGTCATCATTTGCAAGTAAAGCAAGTTATAAATAACTCAGTGATCACATTTGGTTGGCTGAAGTCAGAAACACTACAGTTTTTAATGACGGCTTTAGGTTGTGAACATTAATTGGGTAACAACCTGAAAATAAGATGAACAGCATGTGTTAAATAAATCTCTCTGAAACACAGTAATAGATCATGCACACTTATTTTACACTTGTTTTTCATTAGCTTGAAATACTGGAGTTCCTGACACAGATTCATTAAGTTGATACGTTTTTAATATTGATATGATATGTGTAAAACTTTAAGCGAGAGATTGTCTCTCTGAAATTGATTAAACCCGATCAGCTAGATAATTTCTCTAAATTAGAGTCACCGCTCTGTTGAACAACACAACAACAGCCAAAAGCTTCATTTTAGTCATTACAGAATTAACGTTAATTAACTACAGCTGTATCTGAATATGCTGCTAGTGATGGTAGCTGGCTAATAATGAGAAGAGCGCTACCTAAATCAAGTGTTTCAGTGAGAGGGGACACTTTTCTGTTGCCATGGTAATGAAGCAGTGGAGAACGCTACCTAAATCAAGTGTTTACTGTTACTCTTTGCTAGAAAATAGGACCAAAAGTAGCATACAGCCATACTAAGAATTGTTACGATAACTAGACTGAAAATTGAAATTTTGACCTGATTATGACACAGGATGAACAGGGGATCATTAAAGTAGAGTTCACCAGACCTGCACCAAACTGCACTTTAATCCAACCAATAGCTGTCAAGACATTTCACTTTGAAACACAAATGTCAACCTCTTGGTGGCGCTAGGGGAAAGGTTAGGGGAAAGTCCGTTAGATTCATCTTCTAGGGACTGTGAATCCATCCGATAGCTGTTCAGATGTTTCAGTCTGGACCAAAGTGGTGAAACAACTGGCATTTTTAGAGCTAACAAAATAAAAGGAAAGATAAAAGGTTAAAATGTCTGATAAAAGATTTGCTAGTCTTCCAACCAGGAGCAGGATCCAAAATTGATCCACCTACCTAACACAAGCCTACAGAAAGGGACCTGAGACTGAATTTGGGGAGATTATCACTACTGTAATAAATTTGTGCTAAATCCCATAAAGCATATGTTTCTCCACTTTTCCTTTACTTTGTCACCCATTGCTATGTTGCACATTTAGCTTTTCCCTCTTGTGTTTATCCTCTCGTTGGATCTGGCTTTTTCCAGTGTCAGCCTTGAGGGGGAGTCGCTCTAACCCTTCATAAATGAGATGCGCTGGGACGATTTAAGGCAGCCTTTACCTCCCCTGACAGCTTGCTCGTTACAGTTGTCAGCCAGCTGAGGTAGTTTGACACCTGTAATCTCAGTTGCTACAGTTTTCAGCCAATTTCCGCTGACAGGACTCACACTGCCCAGCCAAGCAGGAGGGAAAGCGTGACAACTGACTTGACCACTGAGTTGAATAAAAGTGGTATCATCAACTTAATACTCGCCCTGAAGAAGTATCACCAGGAAAAACACATCTGTCCGTCAGCTCTAGACAACATTACCTACATCACTTATTTTTTAGCTTGTTTTTCCCGATTCGTGAGCCTTACAGTAAGTTGCCTTATCTACACATCTTTCTTTATGATTCATTTCAAGCAAAACAATAAAAGATTGACTGCTCAAGATTACAGAAGACTAAATTGACTTGCCTTGGTTGTCCTTGGTTGACAAATTACATTTTCACATACTGCATACTCCAAGAAAAACATTCTCAATGACAAACATGTTTTTCCTTTTTCCTTTTAAAAATGGGGATCGCTTTCTTTATGTTCAGAGTAGGATAAAAGTCCCCACACCCCTCCTGTTTTTCCCTGCTGTGTCTGTGGCTGCTCAGCTTGTGGTCAGGCAGCGGATTGGACCTTTAGTTTAGACTCAGCAGTGCATGCAGAGTGTGTCATTTGTTGGAGCCCTAGCCCGGCAGTGAAGTGCACTTAATGCTATTAAGTTGAAGCCAGCAGTGCGTGGCCTGCAGTATGTTGTGTGTCTAATATACTGTAGGAGGGGCTGCAAGTTTAATACAGCCAGACAATTATACAGCAACTTAATATTCATAGTTGAGTCTAAGCATCAGTTGTGTGGATGTTTTCATCTCTGAGTGTGTGTGTGTGTGTGTGTGTGTGTGCGTGTGCATCCAGTGATCTATTTTCTTCCTCTCTGAGTAAACCAAGGCTGATAGTGTGTTTGTGTGCATGCCTAAACATACATGTTGTTCCTGCCGTGTTTAGCTATGCACGTGTGTGTGTGTGTGTGTCTGTACACACATGCGGCATTAATAAGCGCTGTAATGAGAGAGGACAGTTTTCTGTTGCCGTGGTAATGAAGCAGTGGAGCGTTGCCAGGCACGACGACAGAGATGGAACAAAACTGTGTTACTGCATCGTCTTGGAAACACAAACACCAGACAGGGTTTGTATCGAGGCAGACAGACAGATCAACACACACACACCGAAGATAGGAGCATGATGCAAAAGACAGATACAAGAGACAAGTGGACAGATGCAGTGCGGAACAACTTGGTATGTCAAAATAGAGGTCTCTGTGTGTGTGTGTGTGTGTGTGTGTGTGTGTGTGTGTGTGTGTGTGTGTGTGTGTGTGTGTGTGTGTGTGTGTGTGTGTGTGTGTGTGTGTGTGTGTGTGTGTGTGTGTGTGTGGGACAGAGACAGAGACTGATGGATGGTCTTGTCTGTACAGCTAGAGGTGTACAAGGAAGAGGGGAGAGAGAGGTCTGTGTGTTGCAAGGTGGCAAACGGATGGGGTGATCGATTTGACTGGGTCTGTGTACCCTGAGGAGAGAGAGAGCGAGAGAGATCCAGATAGATGGATAGAAACAGAGACGCAGCAGACGAAGGGTCGCCTTGACAGACGGATAGATCAAGCGAGAGGAATGCGGGGAGGCGACGGATGGATAGAGTGAGACGATAAGGAGGAATAGGACAGACAGCAAGATTAATAAAGAGGTAGATGGTGAAATAATTTCGGTGGGGAGAGGTCGGGCTGGGTCGATGTGAGGAGATATACCCAGAGATCGCCGGTTGATGCTGGAAAAGAAAAGAAGGAGAATGTGCAGATGGTTTTCTCGTGACCTTGAAGCAGCACGCTTTAAATTTAGTTATGAATGAGTCTCTCCCAGAGCCAAAAAACAATTTAGAGAGTCTGTGCTCAACTATGTGATGTTGCGCAGAGCAGTCAGTCCAACGACAGTGAAAGACAAAGGGTCACATTTCATGGTTCAGATGCGTTTGCACTACAGAGGAGGAGAGATCATTTGGGTGTAAGCACTCAAGACAAGAAAGAAAAAGACAGAATAGTTTCAGTAACAGCTTTGAACTATGATGTATTTTTATTGCTTTCTCACGTCGGTGTCACTGCTTGTTTTGTTTTTTTTTCCTCTCTTCTGCATGCACAGGGCCTTCTTTTAAAGCAGCTATAGAAGAAATACTATATCAAAGTTTTTATAGGTAGCATTTTTCAATAAGCCATTGCCATGTTTATTCTGAGCCACATATTAGAAACGGATTAATCATCAAGTCTTTATCTAGGTTTTTTTCCCCCAGCTAATCAAATGTTAATGATTTCTGCTTTCCGCTAATGTACGCCATTGTGAAATCAATGTGATCCAGTCAACACTATGAATATGTTACACAACTCCACAAGCGAACAACGACAGACAGCCCCAATAATATCACCTATGGAGGAGTTGAAACGCAGTACTCTACTACTCTATAAAATATTCAACATCTATCTTCACAAGCTCTGCAAAACCAGAGAACATGGCACTGATCAGACAGAATCCAAGGCAGCCTTCTGTGGAATAAAGTCTCAGGATGAATTTTCAAAATGTGTACGAATAAATTCTCAATATGTTTCAGCTGCCGGGTCATATCAAAGTGAACTAGTGGGCCAAAGTCCAGCACATAAAACATGGAGTGAGGCCATACCACCCCCATCAGCTCACTGGCATGTGTATTACTGTGCAGTCAGCTGCAGGGGATGTGTGTCAGGGTGTTAGAGTGAGTGTGTGCACATTTTGCACAGTTGATGTGCGTGGATGTGTGAGAGAGAGATGGAGGGGCTGTGTGTGTGTGTGTGTACATGTGTACGTGCGTGTGTACAATTTCATTTGTGTGCATGTCTGTGGATTAAATGGGTGCTGAAGACAGAGAGGGTGTGTGTGTGACAGTCTGGCTAATTGTACTTTTGGGGACACGTTTCAGACTTAAGTAAGTAAGTCTCTAGGAAATTAATGTAAGTCTATGTAATGTCACCAAAAGTAACATGTAAATGTGAGTGTACTGTCCCAGCCTACTTGTGGGGACACATTTCAGACTTAGGGACAGTTAATTGGGGACAGCTTGTCCAATTGGGGCCAAAATCTGTGTCACCAATTGGGGGAAAGCTGATTTTTGGGGTCAGTGAATAAGGTTAGGGTTATGGTTAGGCAAGTAGTAGTGATAGTTAGGGTGAGGGTCTTCAGGGAAATTAATGTAAGTCTATGTAATGTCCCCAGAAGTGACCATGGTCTGCTGTATATGATGTGTGTCAGTGATGCTATGACAAGTGATTGCATGTGTGTGTCTTCTGTGTGTTGTGTCTTGTTTGAAGTGTATAGCGTTTGTAGCTTATTGTAGCTGTGTGTGTGTGTGTGTGTGTGTGTGTGTGTGTGTGTGTGTGTGTGTGTGTGTGTGTGTGTGTGTCATGTGTATCTGCATGTAGTCTGTGTATCTCTTGAACTGTGTGTGTAATCCTGACAGAAGCTGTTGTGTTTGTGTGCATACTGCATGTATTCTGCCTGTCTGCCACAGTGTGTTGTACTGACATCAGTCACACTAAAAAAATAGTGTGTTTGTTCAGACTAAACCTGACAACTCTCACCAAGTGGCTTCACACAAGCTTCCTCTAGAACTCCAAACTCCCTCATATACACTCACACACATATAAAAAGAGAGATTATTTCTATACACACTTATCAGCTGCCAGACTTCTTCCACTCTGCCCTGACCTATATCTCTCCACTCTCCTCAGCTTTTTGGGCACAATAAGGAAAAGATAAGATGAATCAACAGTAAAAATCACTAAAAGTTCACACTTCACTGACTTTACTACAAATGGATTCCTGACTCGACGACTCAGTATGCCAAATGGGTCACATGACTGAGGAATAAAGACAAAATGGGAGGGAGTCATTTACCCGAAGTGGGAAAAAATTGACAGGCAATAAAAAAGGTAAAAGCAGAGGAAATGTGTGTAGCAAATGGCCACCGTCACAGCTACTATTCCCAGAGTTCTGGGCCTCAGTGACTTTTACCACAATCTAAGCTTTTTATGGTTGTTTTTGTGAATGAATGTGATTTTTGTAGTTTTTGCCCTTTGGATAATTTATAAAGTCTTGGGACAGCTTTAATGAAACAGGCAAATAAAAATGAGCAAATGAAGAGCTAGTGCTTTTATTACAGTTGATCACAAAACTCTGTTTTCTGTTGAATGATTTCTTCTAAAATACCTTTGTGGGGTTCCCAAAGGATTGATTTTAGGGCCACTTCTTTTTAATCTATATATCTTAATCTTTTTAGTTCTTCTTATGATAAATGAGGACATCTATTAACAGAGCAAAGCATCTACATAATACATGATAAAGATAATAATGAAAGAAAGGAATAACAAGGCCTTTAAATGATAGTAGGAACTTAAAACCACTGGGAAATAGTGGCTCAAGTATGTGACTCAGACCTAACATAATGTTAAAGCAACAGGGATGCTAAAGGGTGTAACTGTGCCCTTCGGCCTTTTCTTCCATGTTAAAATACAAAAAATGTCCTGCCCAGCATTTACCTAATTAGCATTGATCAGAGTCATTTAAGTGGGTTTCCTGAAGTCAGACCACCTGATTCACTTTAGGTGTGTTAAGACTTTGCTCCATTTCACTTGGTGATTTAGCCCCTTGACATTCCAGCTAATGAAATTGAGATTACCCTTCATCCAGTGCTATTACAGGATGAGAGAATAAGAAGAAAAAAAAGAAAGAAAGAAAGAAAGAGAAATAAGGGGTGAAAACATAAAAGAAAAAAAAACACAAAGTGATTTGTCAGCTGTCCCTCGACTAATCCCTATACAAGTCCCAAACTCACATATTGCTCTAAACAGCAAACTCAGAAAGACCCCCTCTGGACTCATAAACATTCAAAGAATTTGCTTCCTATCTGTTCTCAATCTCACATAAGTCTTTACCAGTTCACCCTACAACACCAGGATGACATCATTTGAACAAATGCACCCAGTGTGCAACCCAGAGCAGTAAGAATGAATCACAGGTTGACTTGAATTCTCCCCCCTCAACAGTGCACCTTTTACTTCAGTAATCTTCCCGGACTAAGGCTGGTCACAGAAAAAATACAAGAAAAAATAAGATGAGCTTGCCAACTTCTTTGGATATTCAGAAACTTTTGCTTTAACCAGTAATAATCCAATAAAATATGGAGAAAAAACACAATAGCAAGCCCAGCCAGCTCATTTAACAAAGGCATGCATTAACCCAAGGAAAATAGGAGATATACGGGACATTTGTCCACAGTGATTTAATAGTTCTTCACAGATATTCAATTGTCCATCTCAGCAAGGTTAAAATGTCACTTATTGTATGCCGTTACCTAGTATTTATTATTATTATGGGAGAGTGGATAGGCTCTCACCTAAGTTCTCGATGAAGTTAGTAGCTTTAGAAAACGGAAGGTAACCACTTCTTCTCGCCACTTGATAGGAGAGGGTCAGAGTCCTCTCCTATCAAGTTCAGCCCTGGCATCCTTGTATTCAGCTTTCTGCTTCAAAACATCCACACTGTAGGCTTCATAAAATAGGAGTCTTTGATGTGCCTCCCTTATCAAGTCTTTGGTCTGGTATCGATTTAAGTCTTACATCTAAAGCACTGCAATGATAACATCACAAGCTTTCTGGTTTTTGTCAGAGTCATAATTTCAATCAGTTAAATCGTTCAGGCTACAGGTTTTAAAAGGGCCTTGAACACAGAAAAAATGAAAGTCCCCCATTCCTGTCAAGTTACACATTAAATAATCAAGCATTACTCCTTTTTTGGTTAGCTTGTTATTATATTAGTGTGAAATCGAGGGTCTGACAAAAAAAAAAATCATGGCCAGAGATCTGTAGTGTCAAAAGGTCTGCATGGACACAGAGGAGGAAGAGGAGGTACAGAGGATGATGATAGAGCAGAGAATCAGACAGATTAAATGTGCATTTTAGAACAGATTGGAGCAAACACTGTGGACTACAAAAACTTTTGACAATTTTTCTCTACCCTACACAGCTTGGTTATAAACTGGCCCATGCTTGGTTAAAATAGCCCTGCACAAAGCCCCAAAACTGTACTGTTTAGTGTTGTTTTTTGCCCTGAATTGCATCTTTCAGGCAGGCTTAGCTCATGGGAAACAAGTCCTAAACAAATGTATTTGTAGCATGGTTGACAGCAAGCAATGACAGCTCTTTGGATTTATCTAAGGTATTAAAGTTCTATTTGGTCATTATTTATGTCACACTAAAAACATATACACATATACAGCCTTCCTGTATACAATTATAATATGTCAAAGTTAGTTGCAATGGTTATCTAACTAATAACAGACATCACACACATGGTTTTCCACAATGCTGTAGTGGAGTAAAGTTATCCCTTGGAAACAATGGTAGTAAAGTTTAACAACCAAATGTCCCAGATTATAGTGCTTTTGTGGGTATTGCTTTTACTAGTATATGTGATCACAAATAAACACACACATACACACATTGAGATACATCTGAGAGAGTTGCAGATTCACACAGGGTAGAATAAATCTAACTGTCTGAATAATTACCCTACTCTACACTATCCTGGAACACAAGATATACGCTTTTACAAACTCAGTTTCTTCCACTGACCAAAACGTCTGCAAGACTTCTTTAAAAAGGAAATGCTTTGAATTAAAAAGCCACAGACGACATGCAGACATATTACACATTCAGTACCTGACAAGCCATTACACCAACATCTGGCGACAATTTACTTATTTGAAAGTTAGTGTTGAAACATGTAAGACTGTCTGAGTGGGAGTTTGTTCTCGAATAATGAGATCACTTATCGCTACTGCCTCCTCTTTACTGCCTCCTCTTTTACTCTTTAAAGCAAGAACAGAATCCTTCCTGAAATGTGTTGGTATTATTCATGCCCCTCTATTCATCTACTTCACATCCCCTCACTGTCTTTACAAGGGCTGGACTGATGAGATTTAGAAGAGGGCAAAGAGATAATGTTCCGTGGCAATATTCATATTTAATTTAGGCAATGGCTATACTAAAAATCGCCTGAAAGATTACAGTGATTCAAAGTTTTCCCCAGCATCTTATTCCCGTCATGGTGGATTCAGACAATCACGAGACACTACAACTCTCCACTGAAACTGAGACTAATACTATCTTAGATCCCCAGATAGTCAGAAATCTACCAACTGAATTCACCTGAACGCACCATTTATGTTGTACTTTTAGCAGCTCTCACTTCCATTGCATCACTTTCGGTTATGTGCATATCTGTTGAAGAGAACAAAATAATATTGGCTGTGCATGTGGCGTGTAAACACATATTTACTGTTGTGACAGATGTTACAGCAAGGTGAGGTCCCATTTTCTCCTCTCCATTGTTAAGACTGAAATTCATCTGTCACTGTGTTATACTGTTGTGGATATTTGTGCAACATCAATGATTCATTTTGTTATTCTTCTCCTGTGCTTCACAAGCTAAATCTAATCTCAGATGTATCAGCTGTAAAGATTACTACAAGAAAAATATCTGCTTAAATTCGGTATTCGTCTTTGGAGCTGCCTGAAGCACAGAGACTTGTGAGACTGAATGTAACATTGGAGAATATCTTTCCTCTGCATTTTACCATGCTGCAATGTCTGCAGATGCACATAAGTAATGTATGTACGGATGTTTCTTAGTCTATGTATAAAAAATCTTTTTAACCTTTTAATTATCATGTGTTGGAGTTGGTGTGTGTGAAAAAAGGAGTTTAATCTCAACTGTATCAGCGGTGCAGCTTGCTGAAAGGAAGCGAGCAGCTCAACTATCAACACTGGCTTTTGAAGCAGCCTGGTGTAACCTGCAGTACAGAGGGGGTGTCGGCTGGATTTAACATGAAAAACTACTGCATGATGCATCCCTATGCTGATGTCTCCACTTGATTCCACACACGTCCATGCAGGAAACAGACAGCATGCAGCACAGTAGGAGCAAACACACAGCACAGTTGGAGGAATTATTTCCATTTGACAAGTTTTTTTCTAGGTCACTTAAAGTTGTGATATGTTAAGCTTCTCTGAATCAGTGAGGCCTGCAGTTTGAGCCCGGGGCTCCGGTAGCCCAGGAAGGGGGCGACTCCCCAGGGTTACAGGTCCTACAGGTAGCCCCCACCTCGCTTGTGGGTCACAAGGAGGAAGTAAGGACAAAGGAGAGGAGAGGAGACCTGGACAATAAAAATAAGAGGAAGGAAAAAGATAGAGAGGTAAAAACTGCATATATCTCCACTGTATTTAATGCTTTTTTGTTACAGTTTGATGAATAGGGCCTCTCCCAACTCCCTCTCTGTCTAATTTTTACCATCCCATCACCTATACAGTTCTCATAATCATAAACATCCCCCTCTTCTTTTTGGTACACCCTTCCATTTCCCCCTCTTTCTCTTCCAGAGGCAGCTACACATTCTGTATCTCTTTGAGCATCTCTCTTCCCCTCAGGTGCAGATGTAGCTCGTTTAGTTAATTACTGTCATTTCCGCTTGGTTAGTGCTCATTCAAACACATCTTAACACATGCACGCACACACACACACACCATAGAGTAAAGGCCTACCTTAAAATACACATGCAAACCTATACATACTCTGTAATCATATATAAAGCTCACATTTGTACACAGAAACAAATGGTTTGGTTTTACATTCAGACGTAATGTAATGCACATGTTAACTATAATGATGATATAACTACTACATGGACTCATGAGGAGGCATTTGCTAGGACACACTGGATACATGAACACACACACAAAGTTTGTGTAGGGCTGTGTTGAGGATCAGTGAAATCTTTATTTATCATTTTTCTTCATGAGAAACAAGATAGCAGCAAGAGAGGAAAAACTATTTTTTGAAAATGATGAAGTTGTGAGAGAAGCATTTTAGCAGCAGAG
Source organism: Scomber scombrus (assembly GCF_963691925.1). Taxonomy (NCBI): domain Eukaryota; kingdom Metazoa; phylum Chordata; class Actinopteri; order Scombriformes; family Scombridae; genus Scomber; species Scomber scombrus. The sequence continues at coordinate 16,058,837 of NC_084992.1, read as the reverse complement.
GATGAGGTTAGATGAAGGGTGATTTTTGGGAGTCGTGGATGATGAAATTAAAAGTAAAAAAACAACAACCACTGACATGCATAAAACAGGCTGGAAGAGGACAGAGTGATGAAGTTTTGCACATGTCTATACTGTCTTCCATGTATCAGCATGAGCAGTTCTTCACAGGGCACACACAAGGTGTTTTCAATTGCAAATACAGAGTGTGTGGGAGGGCCGACATTGTTGAAGAATGAAAATGTGGAGAGAAGGAGGCGAAGCTGCAGCACAAAAGGTAGGGCAGGTAATGAGGAAAGGACAGAAGATGTGGGCGAGGAGGGGGAACGAGAGAAGACCAAAAAGTCAAGTATCCTGCTGGATCAGGCCGGGGTACGTACTGAGTCATGAGTCTATCCTACGTGAATGCCTCATTTCCTCTCCATCCACGTCCACCATCACTTTGCAATGTACAAGAAAACAGAAAACCTTAAAGTCTGACAGACATGACATATTGTCCTCTATCACTATGGTGAACTCTAGTTTCTCCAGAATTAAGGTGACCCACTGTCTCGCCCTCACACATACTCTATGCTTACTGTTATTACCTCTGTCATCCATCTCTATGTCTCTCTGCTCACCTCTCTGCAAAAGTGTTTAATCACACCCCACTCATCCATTTGACCTGCGGGGATGTTCACACTTACTTCACAATAGTACACATCAAGCACCATGAGATGTAGTAAAAACTGAAAAAAGTGTTAGTTGTAAGACTGATGTGATTATAAGACTGGGCGGACAAATTCAGCAAAAACAGGTGTGCGGAGCAGCTTTTTAGGACCACACACTTTTCAGATAAATCTGGAAAAGCATTAGATCCATGTAAATATCCACCAGAGCAATCTGTGCTTAGTAAATGTTTCTATGCTGCATCTACAGTCAGCATATCACTGCTACATAAATGAACATGAATGGGAGCCAGCTTTCAAATGTCAGTATTGTTTTCTCCTGACTTGTACTGGGCGTAACTGAGAATGATGCAACCGTGTTGAGTGGTGGAGACAGAATTTGTAATCACTCATCTGCTCTGAAAAGTAACTTTGTATAAAAAAATAAAGACGGACTCCATGGGTGCATTGATGCTGTTTGGTATTGCGCTCTGTTGCTGTGTTTGCGCTGCTTCCCTCTGAGGATGAAGGAGACAAAGATTGATATGCATCCCCTGCTACAGAGGATTTCTAAATCTTCCAAATACATCAGAGGTTTGAAGTCAGACTGGATCAAATACCCTCCCCGGCTATGGCTTAAAATATATGATCTATCATTACTATCAGCAACCTGAATATATAATCAAATCAATTAACACAGCAGCGTGGCTGTTGGACTACAGCAGCTATAAAACCATTTGCTGGAAGCTACACCTTGATAAAGTAAAGAATGATCTGCTTTTAACACCTATCTAAATGTCTACCCATGTGTTGGTTGCTTGGCACATGGGCTAATGTATCAAAATGCAGCTCAGCTTTCCCCTATGGATCAGAGGGAATGCTAAACCTGTTAAGAGTATCGCAATACTTATTGGGAGGGAATGCTAAAGTACTTTCACACCATGACCTTTCGGGAGCTCTGTAAGACTGTGTGTCTGGCATGAAACTGACCAAACACATACTCAAATTCACTTTCAGCTACTTTTTTTAACTTACATGTATCATAGTAGACTATAAACTTGCACCACAGTTTCTTTACTGCACAGAAATATCAGCCAATTGTTATTCATTCAGCTCAGTACAAATGTGTGGTGCTAGTGTTGGTCTTACTGTAATTCATTAAACTCTGGCACAAGTTTATACATGTTTTCTCTGCGACAAATCAATATCCTCATTGTTTACTGTGGTTGCTCACCATCTTACAGTATTTCTAATAGGCTCTGACATGGCAGTTGCATGAATTAAACAGAGATAAGAGCCTAATCTGTTTCAATCAAATCAGGATATTGGAGGATTAAGAAAATGAAAACACATGCAAAGCAGCAGAGCTTTAAAAATCATCACGACTAAATGTCGCTGACTCATTTTCAGCTGGGTTTGAATATCCTGCATTATGTCCCGGTGAAATGTCACCAATCAGCATCCATCCAGCAGCAGCAGATTCCAGAGAGATGGCTTTACAAGACATAGGATTGGGTAATTTAGAGGTGGCGCTTACAGTCTAATTAAATTTTATAGCTGAAAAACATCCTGCTTTGCTTTGTGAATGGTGCTTTTCTGTTCCAACGCCTGATAAGACCCATATATCCTCCTCTGCTTGATGAGTCTCTCTTATTTGCTATGCATAAACACTGATGCATTCACAGTGAATTACAAAGTGTCAAACCCATCACACAAACGGCAGCAAACAGCAGAGAGAGTGTAAACATGATCATTACAAAAAGACTGCAAGCATAAATGTCAATCCAAAACTGTGGTGAGTCATGGTTTTGGATTGACTCCCAAGCATCCCGTTATTTACTCAGTTACCACACGGCTCCAAAGGCTGGATTATGTCTTTACAACATGCTGCACTTCCTCACAATAATCAACACTCAAGTAGAAATAAGTTATTCATTTCAGACTTAGCATGAAAACTGAAAAAAAAGCTTGGAAAATGTATGTTGCTGATGTGAAGCAAACACACACAATTAACAGATAAATATAGAGATTTTCTTTCAGGAGATGAAATGCAGTGAACCAGCTTTTGTTGATACAACAATTCATATTAGTGTCACTTCCTAATTCATTGTTGAGGTGTAGAAAGTTAAAAAAAAAAAAAAAATGTTAAATCTAAAATATTTGATTTTGCTCTTTTCTACTGTTGTGTTTTTCTTACTGTGTTGAGGTGTTAAGGTGACACCCTCTCCTTATGAATATTCTGCACCTCTGCTGGCACCCTTAGGTGACTTAACCCCCGCTGGTCCATTACTCCAGCAGGAGGGCTGCTGACTTCAGACAGCTGACTTGCAACAACACTGATGCTAAATGACACATTCATGCTTGTCTTTTAGTTTTCTAAAAAGGTTTCAGGTCTTTTATCCAATGAAACATGTATTAAATACACATATATACTCTGCACTGTGATCACTGCACACACATGCAAAGAGTATTTCTATAGATTAAATGCTTATTACAGTAAAACATTAATTGCGTGAAAGTCACTGATTTTGTACAAACATCTGTGACCTTTCAACAGGCAGATTATGATGCAAAGCAGTGTGATACATGCAGCAAGGGAACAACAGAAAGACGTGTATCATCATCATTTAATGTTGTGTAAACAAAGTTGTCAGGAAAGCAGAGCAGACTCTCCTGAGCACATTAGGTTGCAAAACTCCAGGTCGGATTATAAATTATTAATTATAAATACATCTTCAGAAAATCAGCCTTTCTCTGTGACCCCACATCTGTGCACTCGTATGCTGCTCATGTTGAGTTTCTACAGCATGGAATGAGCTTGGCATCATATTGCCCCCTCTGTATTGAAAGCAAACTCTGGCTCCATCCCTGAGAAAATGAAAAGTCTCTGTGAAAGGTGGAAAGTATCCACCTCTCCCTCTGGAGGAAAACATCTTCCATAAAAAATGACGACCGCTGCAGAGCTGTTTTATGCGCTCGGTATTGTCAGCTCTGAAGCCTGGTAATTTCTATGAAAAAGTGAATAATCGCATACCTAATTGGATCTCAAACCGCACTGCATGCACTGCAAAGACAAAGGAGAGTTTAATGTGCCCAATTTCCAATTAAGCATTCACTCTAAATAAAATCAATATATAGCAGCACCTCATGCTGCCTGGCTTAAAGATGCCTTATTTGTCAAACACCATGCAAAGACAAGCCTCATGCCTGTTCTATAAAACATCTTAAGATGGATGGATGAAAGCTTTTCAATCTACCTAAAAGTAAATGAGGAGGAGGGTGAGGGGGGGGTCTTCACTAGAACTCCAGATTAAAAACAACACCAGACATTTATAGACAACTACCTAAAAAACTAATGGGCAGATGTGAAAAGTCTCTTAAGTTGTTTTTTTTTAACAAAGAGGCAGAGAAGAAGCCACTCAGTTGTTTTTTTTAACAAAGAGGCAGAGAAGAGGCCACTCTGTCTCTATAGGGGGAACGAGCAGAGCCACAGTCATACATATTAAATGCTGGAGCCAGAGCAGGCCTCACAAAGTCTATCACAGACCAGCAGGCACCTGCTGAAAATCCTCATCGATGGAAGCAGCATACATGTGTATGTGAAGCAATACACAAAACACTTTCTAGAGATTTATTAATGTCAATATGTTCATGTGATGAGTTTACTCCCAAATGAGCTCAATAGCAAGTGGTTGGTTATGGCATGCAGCTAATGAAATATTGATAGGTAATAAATGGACAAGCAGTCCCACTCCATCTACTCATGATTGGACAAATGCACTCTTGAAAAAAAGCTAAATGAGTGAGAGTAATTGACAGCATGGGGGCCTTGGATAAATAAAACAGAATATGTCCGTCTCTTTTTTTTAACAGCCGTGCCTCAGGGGCAGAACGACTGTGACTGGGACATTTCTGTGAGTTGTCCAAAGTGTTTTCTCCACCTGACCGCTCACCTGCCTATTCACCTGCTCCTCATTAGTCTCGGTGTGCCTCTTGCTCATATTACACTCACTGCAGGCTCTGGCTCCTCAGCTTCACAGGACCTTCATTAACTTACACTTGAAATGACATTTCAAGTGCTTCATTGCTCCGCACTTTCTCTAAGTCTTCATCTGCTTTCACCCGCTTACATGTCAGTGTGACACTTGAAGGGATTTTTCGTATTATTCAGCTGACAGTTCAACTACTTTCAGATCTCTCGCATGAAATTTCAGCTGCCTACAGTACACACTCTTGAACTTCATCTTCAGAGCTTCAACTTCAACTAAAATTTTCATCACTTTAACCACTTATTTGTTAACATTTCAACTGCATTTCTCCTTGTACTCTTCAATCTTTCAACCTTCCACTATTTATACACAATATACTCCGACTGCTTTTAATGTTTACACAAAGTTAAACCTTTAATTCACTCAAAATTTCATGTCATTTTGTTGATAGACATAAGTTAATCTGAAATTATTTTGATAATCAAATTATTTCAACATTTATTAATTTTTCCAAGCAAAACTAACACTAATTCTCTGCTCCCAGCCTCTCAAATGTGAGGATTTTCTGTGTTTATTTATCGTATGTGACCCTTAATTGAATCTAAATTGAATCTGAATCCTAAATTGAATTGAATCTTTTGGTTATGGGCTGTTAGTCAGACAAAGCATGCAAACTGAAAAATTGAGAAATTGTGAATGCGTTTTTTTCTTCACTATTTGTTAAAATTTCACGGATTAAATGATTAATTGATTCATCAAGAAAACAAGCAACAGATTAATCAATAATGTAAATTAGCCCTATTCTTGTCTTGCCTCAGTTCTTATGACCCTTTGCCTAACTGACTGTCACTTGCCTGTACTGATTGGATCCATTCTTTTACTCACTGTAATAGTGATTACAAAAAAATTAAAGCTGATCTACCTTTATATCTCTTTTATGCTTCTGAGTCACTGTGTCTGTGCCTTGTTGTAAAAAGGACACACACACACACACACACACACACACACACACACACACACACACACACACACACACACACACACACACACACACACACACACACACACACACACACACACACACACACACACACACACACACACACACACACACACACACACACACACACACACACACACACACACACACACACACTAGGACTACTTCCACCACTCCTGATGCTGACAGTACATTGTACTGTATAACATGTCCTAACAGGTACTGTATTGAACATATTCATTCAGCTCTGGATGTGTCTGGATAACTGAAATAACATTAATTTAGCCTGAGAAAGATACTCAGTGGCCTGCAAATAAAGCAAAGTGCAATAACAACACATTAACTCGACCAAACACATACACGGTACAGCCTCCATGTAGAACACACTATGCTTATTAACTGATTAGGGACAACCAATTAAGACAAAAACAAAAGTTCAAACACAACAAACAAAGGAAGAGATTCAAGTAACTGCTGAGTACTTTGCAAAACAGTATAATGATAAACAACTTACATCATGTTCGCTCATGCACAACTTAACCAGTCGTGTAGGCTCTGACCTCATCAGTCCTCCCAAGAGACTGACCTGGTGACTTACACCTGAAGCAGACTACTCACTGTATCGACACCTTGCTTTACCATGCCAACAATCACGTGACCACACCAAACAAAGCTTTGTCACGTCACACGTGTATCAGAAGTATGATGACACTTGTCAATCTCACATAACGCTTAAGAGTGGGCAGAATCTCTCCAAAACATGTGGGGGGGGGGTTTTGAGTAGAGATTTTTGCATATGACAAATTTGCAATGATAAAGAGCCAGGGACAATTGGATGAAGGTAAGATTAGTATTAGATTAGATACATGCTATAAAATAGACATAATACACACATATACCTGTACTGTAGATAGACACACCAACATACACACAAGCATCCTCAGTGATACTGTAGGTCAGCAGATGGATTTAGTTAAAAAGGATAAAACGTGTGTGTGTGTGTGTGCTTTGATAGAGTAGGGGAGGAAGAAAAGAGGAAAATGCCACAGCAACAATAAAAAAAACACAGCTAATATTACAGTCGGGCTGTAGTTTAGCAGGGCTCTATTTCTCCAGAGGAGAAGAACTATTAAACTTCTGGGCAACACACTCAGCAGTTTACCTAAACCTTTTTAAACTGACTAATACCATCACACACCAGCAACATCCGTGCTTCTTCAAAGCTGGAGAGGTAGTGAGTGAGAATAAGAAGAGGTGCAGACTGAAGCCTAGTTCTGTTGAAATTATTTTATTTTTGAACAAAAATCTTTGAACCTCCTACACATAGATCAAAGTCTCCCCCAAAATCCTTTTTCCATAACAATCACTTTCCTAGTTGCACAAACACATCCTTAAACACTAAATTATCACTGTATCACCATCACTTTCCTAGTTGCAGCATACTATCACACACCGACACTTGTATTCCTTTATTTGGTGTCACTGCTTAAAGCCGATTATAATAAAAATCTGTCACAGAGCTTACTGTCCCTAATTCATCAAAGACTTTATAAAAGTAGTAAGGGGTTACTATAAGCCTATTAACAAATTACTAATTATCTCCATATATGTTTGTACATCCACGCACTCAGACAGTGTTTGGTAAATAACCTTTTTGAATAAAATATGACAGAAAACATCAAACAGGCGATTGCAGTGAGTTAACCTACATTTTGTCTGTTTCATGACATCTTGCCCTGAATCCTTACATTTAAATTCAATGTCAAAGTTGCCCAGCAGATGTTGCTATTTTGACTATCAAATTGCTTCATGCACTGCTTCAGAAAGCTTCTTTTCTCCCATCACTTGAACCATAGTCCAACCACCTCCTGCAGCAGCTACATTCAGGAACATTTCCATATTGCACCTTTTCACACATGCCATGGCAGCGATGTAATAGGTTTGAAGGGAAGATGGAAGTAATGCAACACTTATTGATTGACTAGAAGATGAAGAACTTGCTGGTGTAGCAACATATTCCCTGAAAATAGGTGGTACACATTTCACTCAATATCAATCCCTGTCCCCATTCACATATAACCCAATGCAGGAATGGTTCCCTACCATTGCAGAGATAGACTGCTTGTGTAAAAGAGATTGAAGATTTGTAGGGAGATGTTCAAAATGCAACAAAAGAGTTTATGAAATTTCATAAGCCCACAACGATTTCAGATGAGTAGAGAGGCATCAAGTATGCCAGAGGGGGGAAAAGAATTGAGCATTGAGGAATTAATATGTTACAGGAATATATCATGAATATGTGTAGCGTTGCCATCACATTGTAAGCATGTACTATAGGTATAGATAGCCAACTGGGATGGACTGACATGAGTACAGAGTATGTTGAGAATTAATAATGAACTAAGCCACACACACTCTATAACTCCAGAGATTGGGGAATGAGTGACACATAGAGACCCCTGTACCACAGTAATCCATCTGATATGTAGCAAGCAAAAGCACATGAGATGATTTTTGACTTATGAAAACCACTAATGTACTGCGGCAAAATATAAAATATCCTGCCGTGAAATGCTTTGAAGATAAGCAAATGACCATCAGCACAAGGATCTTAGACTAACATCAAATGTTTCTAAACAGCAGATTAGATATAATTGTTGACCAATAAAGCCAAAAGGTGAACATAACTTGTGTATTCAATTCCACTGAGCCAATATCACAGAGAAATAATGATGTGAATGAGCAACAGCCACACACAGTAACAGCCCATGACACTCATTACTATTTCACCACAACATGAGTCAACAGCGCGGAAGCATTACAATGCACATAGCAACCAAAAAGAAATTAGCTTGGTTACAACAGCAACTAACCTAATTGACATGCAAATACTGCACATAGCCAGCAGCAGCATGAGCGCAGCAAACAAAAGCAAATGCATTGCACAAGAAGATTTGAGGGCCAGCCAGCAGCTTCAAAACACGAACAAGACATCCACATATCAATGTTAGGTTAAGCAGCACTTACCCAAAGTGAAGCAGTGGAAGGAAAACACTCTCAAAGTGCGCATTGTTGTCCAGAGTTGATATCAACAACAAAGTCACACGACACCTACAGCAACGGGGACCATGGCACCAATGTTGTTGTTATCATTACTAGAGTTTGTACTGAGGAGGTAGCTAAAGGCAAGGTGTAACAGGTGTAGCAATTAGCCTACAGTCACCTAATTACAGCAATGTTTTCAGGTTTGCATGAACTACAGTGACGATTTACGACACAACAGTGCTAGTTTCTTGAAACAGTTCAGTTTTCATGGTAAATGGTAAACGGACTGTACTTACGTACTACGCTTTTCTAGTCGTTACGACCACTCAAAGTGCTTTTACGTTACTTTAATACACTGATGGCAGGGGCTACCACGCAGGGTGTCAACCTGCTCATCAGGGGGAAGCTAACCATTCATTCTCATTCACACAATTTGGGGTTAAGTGACTTGCCCAAGGATACATCGACATGTGGACTGGAGGAGTCGGGAATCGAACCGCCAATCTTCCAGTTGGAGGACCACACTCCCTCCTGAATCACAGCCGCCCCCGTTCATCTGTTTTTTTTATATATTTTTTTTATTATAAGTAGGACTTGACAAAATAAATATAGGCTACAACAAAAAATAATCAACACATAGGCTAGGAGAAAAAAAATTAATTTTGGATAATAATGTGTTTTATACTGGGAATAAAGATCTCTCATTTGTCATTTTTTCTTGACTATAGTTGAATATGCTAATTTCCGTTGCCTAATCAATAAAGTAATCTTTCTCTCTCTCTCTCTCTCACTTACTCACTCACTCACTCTCTCTCTCTCTCACACACACACACACACACACACACACACACACACACACACACAAACACACACACACACACACACACACACACACACAGCTGCTCTGGCTCATACAGCACTCTTCATCTGTTCACATGAATCATATATATGTTCATCTGTGTGCATAAAAAATAACTGCTGATAAGGTAGATATATATACAATGAGATGAAATAAACCTGAACTGAAAATGGTTTTCAATTTCCTTTCTCACTTCCTTAACCAAAGACATCTAAACAATGAGTGTTGCTTAGCAACCGGACATGGTGGGAATGTTGAGCATTATATAGTAGTTTCTATGAGGGTAAAAACTTACCCTTTGGCATTTGAGGTATTAAATAAGATTTCTTTTTTCTTTTTATCCCACAACATGCATAATTAACTAGATGATTAATAAACCCATTTTGGGAAAAGTCATGAACTAACAGTTTCATTTTTACAGAGTTATATGCATTTTGAGGGGTGGGGGGGTTAAAATGACCCCTTGGCAATTTTAATTTAAACCTGCAGTGCAGGACTTTAACATATGAATGAACTTTCATTGAATGTTGCAGCTCTTCTAGTCTTTCCAAATGTTATGGAACCAAATGGATCACATTCTGATAGTGAAATGAGTCATTTTGGGTGTTGTGTGGCGTTCAAAACTACTATCCACTGTTTTACAGCTGCAACAGGGACTTAAAGATGAATTTATATGTCAGTGCATTTTAATACCCTATGGTTTGTTGTATGTATTTTGCATGTGCTGATTTTATTCATTTCAATTTTTATTTTGAGCATTAATCTAAATAAATAAGTCTGTTTTTTGGAATTTATAAGGCAAATATACTAATTGTATCTCCATACAGAATGGAAGTGCCATCTCCGGTTTCTAACCAATATCTTCTTACAGTACAAAGTATAAGAATAGTGAGGAATAATTTATGATCCGGTGAAGGTTGGTAGGTCTAAGTCCTAGTCTAGAGCTCACAGTATACCAAACAAAGACAAAATCAGAGTGGAAAAATTGAAATGAAAGATATGAGGTAGGTTCACTGCCAGAAGCTTTAATTCCCTGTGTTACCTATTTTGGTGTTTCAGTCTGTCATGTTAGTCACAGCATGTCTGTGTCTGTCTGAGAGGTCTGAGAGCCCATCTGTCTGTCTGCATGCCTGTCTAATTGTGTGAAAAAGGAAGACATAAACCCTCCCTTCCTGTTGTTCCTAACACTGAGAATTTAACCAGAAAATGTCTCGACTTTCATCTGTGTCTGCCTCTGTGTGTGTGAGTGTATGAAATGCTGGATTCTTTCTCAGTGTTGTGTATAGACAGGCAAGTTATCATATAGTGTGGGTAAATATGCATACACACATTTCCAAAAAAGAGCGCGCGCATCCGAGTAAGCATGCACAAATACACAAATACAGCACATGCATAAATATAATGAGACAGGCTTGCAAAGTTTTGAGAGAGAGCAGACAGAGATGGAGGGAGGAAAACAGGGGGAAAGGCAGACTGCCTGGCCGTGGCTAAAAGAGTCAGCCTATGCAAGCAGGAGAGCAAAACGAGAGGAAGAATAGACAAGGAATCGGGATGAAAGGGTGAGAAAAAAAACGTCAACGAGTGGGAGGGGTGAGGAAGAAGACATACTGCATATGGAAATGGAAGAAAGAGAAAAAAAGGTGAAGAAATAGGAAGGAAATTAGGAGAGGAGGGGTGAGATAACACCAACAGCTAAGACAAAGAGCATATGGACAAATAGGGGAAGAAGAATGTGAGAAAGAGGAGATGGCGGGAAGCGAGAGAGACAGCAAAAAAGCAGCAGGAATGAAAAGAGGAGAGAAAGAGAAGGAGGGGGGAGTGCAGAGATGCTGTGAGCCAGACAGTGGGCATATTCATAACACATTATGGCTATTATTAGACGAGAAGAGAAGAGAGGAGAGGAGGGAGGGAAGGAGAGGAGAGAGGAGGGGAGGGAAGAGAAGAGAAGAGAGAACAGGAGAGGAGAGGAGAGGAAAAAAGAGGAGGGAAGGCGAGAGGAGAGGAGGTAAAGAGACAAAGAGGTGCAAGGTTGGGGGGATTCAAGAAAAAAAGAGGGGGGAAATAAAGCAACAGACAGATGGAATAAAAAGAAGGGAGAGATCAATGTGTTATTTTAAGGCGAGCCAAAGCATGTCTAGTTATGTCACATCAGATTTGTTTTATATTCCTCACTTTTTCACTCCTTCACTCCTCAGTCGTTCCCTTCTTCCTTCCACTTCATCCATTGCTCCACTGACTCCAGCCCCACTCAACAAGAGACTCCACCACAGCAGGCTGCCATCACACATGTGTGAGTGTGTGTGTGTGTGTGTGTGTGTGTGTGTGTGTGTGTGTGTGTGTGTGTGTGTGTGTGTGTGTGTGTGTGTATGTTTGGCTCCCCATGCAGCTCCCTTTTTCCTCTCCATTTCCTGCCTCTCTCCTGCAGAATTGACTGCCGTTCTGTGACTCCAGACTCATTTATACTGCTACCTTTGAAATGCTTTGAATGCTTTTTCCGCTGAGGAAGAAGAAAGTCGTAGCAATGCAACCCCACAACAGAACTGAATATGTCTGAAAATCAATATTTTCAACATAGCATTAAATTCAGGATACATTTGTGCCAAGTTCACATCTCTGGAAAATGAGGAACATTCCCCAAACTCTAAATGCTCTGCTTAACACTCACTCACTAAGGACTGTTATGGATCCGGGCCTGTTAAAATGGGGCTTAATTTTTACCAATTATAAGCGCGCTTTATTCCAATAAACTTTTCCAAATGTCTGCTAATCCGTTTTGTCTTTTGGGTACTTCTGAGAAATCAAGAGCTGTAGCCTTGATGTGGAGCTCTGGTGGTTTTCTTGTTTTTTTGTATGAGGTTTGATGCAAACTAAGACCAAGAGGTTTTGTTTAAAGATGTGGAACTACTGTGCCACCAAGTGGTCAGAGCTGGTGGAAACAAACCACATTCATGAAAAGTCTATTTTCTAATTGTGGTGCTGCTCAGTCACTCATGCACACTGGAAACGTCATCTAAATTGAAATGCATGGAGATTTATGCACATCTGGGTAATTTCAGATTCATCAAGCGGGGATAGGTTGCTGCAAATGACCAGAAAATTGCAATAAATCAGTAGTGGTGCAGCTTTAAACCCTCCCTCGCTTACCAAGTAAGCAGTGTATGTTTCTACATCTAGGCCCTTCCAGAAAGCTTTACCTCCACCCCTTTCCAGCAGTAAACCTTGGCTTCTATTCCCCATTGCTCTTTCTCAGTCCAGGAGAAGAAGGTGGACTAACAACCGCAGGTGCAGCCAGGAGCTGTGAGAGGCAGAGCTGTAGAGGAACATCAAGAAGACTGTCAACAGTGCTACTAAAAGTGTGAAGGCTAATTATGATGCAGAAGACAGTTACACCACTGCTGTAACTAATCATAGACCACTGTGGTCATATTCTAATCCAATAAATGACTCCATACAGTAGGTTACCTATTTTTGCAGCAGTAACATATGCTCCCATTTTTTCCTCAGTTCCATATACTTCAAATTTCAATGTCACAGTGAATAACTTGTTATATTTTAAAAAAGCGATTACTTGAGACTAAGATTATTTGGTATTTAAATTGTCCTCATGCATAATATACAAAACACCTACACCAAGGAAGAGGCGGTATTTGTATGCAAAGTCTCTGGTGTCCTCTAGTGTCTAACCAATAAGCATGCACCCTGAGATCAGATGCAACCGCTCACCGCTCGCCTCAATCCTGTACAGCAGCAGAATATGTGATGTTAAGCTTGGCTGGCAGAGGATGCCAAGTTTGAAACAATTCATTTCTGATGTGTATTGATCCGGGGTTCCACTCCTGACTTCAATAACCATAACACACATATGATTTGATTATTTATGAAATATCAGATATTACTTGAAGTCGAGCTTGCAAGACAGTCCTGTGGGAAAAGCTAAATCTAGTGAAATGTCTCACCTCCTGACTCCCCTGTATAACTCAGGTGATATACGCGCTTATTGGCAGGTCTTTGTTGTCAAAACGTATAAAGTATAAATCAGATGACAAATGTATGACAAGAGGAGTTCGGGTGTGTGAACAGCACTAGAGATAATCGGATACTTCAAATGCAGCAGAATGGAGCTTTGAACTCCACCCCCTCCTGAGTCACTGTTCTAAGTGGTGAGAGCATTTCTATAAAGATGATGATGAGCAAGAAAAAAACAAATAGAGAAGCTTGTAGAAAGTGTGTGGGAAGTCACAACGCACATCAGATCAGTTAAATGTAATGCTTCCTAAACACACAGGACAGCCCAAGAAATACTACAAACTAGAGACTATGTCATTATCTAATCATGAAGAATAAATTATATATTATCATTCTGAAGGCTTGTCATACTCAGCCTGTAAGCAGCACACAAATTGTAATAACCTTTATGAATATTTTATGTGCAGTACACCGACCTGAGATTAATACTCAGCAATACATGATGACACAACAGACTGGGCCAGGCTCATCGCACTCAAACTGTGAAAAAAAGGCACAAAACAAATTCAGGTGATGTGTGTAAGCAGTGGATTAACTTAATACACTGATAATCCTGATTAATTCTTAAAAACTGTGTGAGACTAAGTTCTAAGACAGATTAAAACAAGAATATTCAGAATCCTTGCAGCACAGATCGAGACATAATGCGTTTTGGTCCCTGCTATGGAGTTAAGCTCCAAAAGTGCTGAATCCTACACTTCCCAAAATGCAACCCACCAGCTACATATATTATGTGAGCAATTAACACTAAACACAAACTGTAAATTCAATAGTATGCATTACTATCAGAATGCTGACATGACTATTATAGGAATATTATGCAGGGCTTGAAATGAAACAAGGTGTATATTGCTCAGGATTTTTGTTGAGATCGTTCTCACCCTGCTTTCATTTTTCATGCAGTCATAAACCACATTTTCCTCTGCTTTCATAACACAGAAAAAACAGGAGTAATTACTAATAAATTTCACACATTTTTTTTATATTCATGATAACACAATAAGTTAAATAAGACAGTCTGGTAAATGCCCACACCACGCTTTCCCTCACAAATCTCAAGTCTCCATATCGAAGCAGATGACTTCACTAGGGTCACTTTTTATGATGAGTAAAATGACTTGTCTAAAATTGGTGGAGTGCCCCTTTAATGCAGTCAGGGATTAACAGAAAGGTTAATGACAATAACAGTAGATTCAAGCTGTTAAAGACTCAAATTCAAAGTGTGGTACCATGCTTTAAAAAAAAGAAACAAACAGCAAAACAAACACTTAAACAAATACGTAAGTAGTGGATATAACATTATATCCAGTAAATATCTAAAATATAATTATAAAAAGAAACAAACATGTGGTTAAAAACCCCACAAGACCAAACCCTGGTATACCAAGCAGATTGACTTTATTTGTATCCTCCATGATAATTAATTGTCATCATCGCCAGGATCGCATCAGTTAACAGTGTTATTGCCACCAGCTCCATTACCTTCACTGTCATCATCCACTCAAATGATATAATTACATTATCAGGCCAGTAACAACAACTATAATCTGGTGTGATATTGACAATCTCATTATATCAGTTATATATTAATTAGCTTAAATACTGAGGACATTTTGCTTGACGGTGCTTGAACAGAAAGCCCATTCCTGGCTTTACACATCACTGTGTAAGACAATAATGCATCGTATGTGACATTATTGTTTGAACTCCATAGAGGCTGCATGTACATAACAACTACATTGTGGTAACATTTCATTAGTTTGACAGCTCACAAGTAATCCAGCAGCATTAAATATTTAGCGGGAAATAAAAGGAACATCTTGAAACATCACGTGTACATGATCGTCTCTTTTGCAGGTGGAACTGTGGGACTGCAATGGACTACCATTAACTTTTCATTGTATATTTGCTGCTTCTCTAACAATGATCAAACTTGATCATAAAAATATAGGTAGCCTGATATGACAGACCAGTATTATATTAACTGAAACGCTGAAAGGTTTAATTATAGTCAGATGACATGTATGTGATTATCAGAATTTGACTCTTTTTCCATACTGCAATCAGGCTACCATTTTCCATTGTGTTCTGTGTCCACTTCAGTGACATGCAACGGCACACACAGCTGCTCGTTTTTCCAGTGCAAAAACAAAGGCAGCTGATTCTGTATCGGTCAGATACAAGGCTCAGTACAGGTAGCACAACGTAAAGTTGCTGTTGTTTTATTTTATTGATACAGCAGCTAAAAAGAGTCTGTTGATTATAACAGATTCAGTTCTGAGGGAGACTTGTTGATGCACACAAGCGGACATTTAAGTGTCTGAGGTCTGAGGTAAAAGGAAAAACCCTGAAGTCTCTTTTGACTAGATTTCTTTTGGGGTAGTCCAATGTTGATAGTGGGACATAACCAGGGGCGTCGAAGTGGGGGGAGAAATTGGAATGGTGTACCAGGGCCCCAAGCACAGGGGGGCCCTGGGCTATTGTTTAAATATATCAGATATAAAATGACGTCATAAATATTAAAATGAAATCAAAGTTGCTATGAAAGTTCAATAATAAGGTTGGGGGGGGGGGGGGGGGGGGGGGGGGCATGTGTGGCATTATGGAAACCTGTTTACATTTCTTTTAAAAGTAAAATCTGACTGACTGCTGAGTCTTGTGTGGTTGTATATTATTGTACAGTAGCCTTAGCAATTTTCTGAAGTAACCTAGGAAGTAAATTATAACAGGTGTGTTATAGTCTACTTCGGGGGTCATTAATAGGCCTTGTGATCTCCAATACTGTGAGCTCAAACTGAAAACAACACAATTCACAAACCACAGTAAAACAACTTAAGGGTATACTACAGTGTGTGTGTTTGGGGGGCGGCCTAGGGTGGGGTAGGGGGCCCTTCAGGAGGCTTATGTATGGGGGCCCAGAATGTGGTGCTACACCCCTGGACATAACAGTGAAATGTAGTCTACAGGTTAATCTTGCAGTTTTCACCTGATAGTTAGTAGTATCCACAGTGGACTATCCAATTCAATTAGAAACAGAAAATGCAGCTGGAATTCATGTGAGGTCAAACCAAATTTAGACATGTTTTTTTTTTTTTACAGTGTTTGACAAACTTGGTATGACTCAACCCGACTCATCCCAAGACCACAAGAGAAACAGTAACAGTATTGACAACAATACATTGGGCATAATTGCTAGAGTATTTTATAACAGTGTCAAGTATGAGCAAGAAGATAGCCAGGTGATGTTGATAAAAACGCAAAAGAGAAAAAAAACAAAAACAAAAACAAAAAGTGGGCTCACTTTGGGCACAAACATATATTTAGTTTAGAGTGGTATTTCCGAACAAGTAAAGTGTTGATCACAAAACCAAACACCTTCCTCTTTATATGTAGTTTGTGTCATACAGAGCAACACAACCAGACAATGAGTTATGAGTCGCAGTGTAGATGGAGGCTCAGTCATAAAATGTGCCTTTATCTAACAGTGCTGTCATTTCAATGACTGAAGCTCCCGGTGCTCGTGGTTATAAATTCAGAGAGCTGCTTAGCAACATATACATTTCCAGCCAGGAAGCAGGGGCATGGGCAATATTGCTTTGCAGCACATTCAGTCACAGTTTAAGGGAATCAAAAGATAAATGCACAATCACATCAGACTGCATTGCTCTCTGCAACCTTCAGCTTTTTTTTGCACTTTTGGTAGCATCTCAATCAGTGATGTCACAGCAGGTGTGTTTTTTTCAGCTGCCAAAGACAAATGACCTGGTTTGACCTCACTGACTGCAGTGTGTGCAGATTTAGATTCAGAAACAGAGAGCAGGACAGCAGCTGTTTTCTACCCTGTCTGATTCCGTGTTGGTTTACCCTCTAGATACAAACAGCTGTGTTGTCACATAATATAAGGCTTTGCTGCCACCTAGTGGACTAAAACCCATTTTGCCGCTTTTCACCAAACATGCTATGATGTATTGGTAATAAACGTGGGTGGATCCACACATGAACACCTCAGTCATTCAGTCAGTGTACAAATCAGAATTCATAAGTAATTCTCTTTCTAATGTTCCTGAGCAAATCCACCCTTTTGTCACATCACGTCAATGTTTGTTACTGCGGAACAATCCACCAGCACAGAACATCGTGCTGCAGGCTGTGCACACGTGTGTGTGTGTGTATGTGTGTGTGTGTGTGTGCAGCCACAAATGTGTATCCGCATGTGTGTGCACAGGCATTTTCTCCTCTCTGATGCTTTTTAAATTTTTTTTAAAAACTTTTTTGCTTTGGCATGTAAATGGATTGTATGCAAGAGAGCGTGTTTTGATACAGAAACGCAGCATCAACTGAAATCCTGAGAAAAAAAGTTGGCAACGTCGGACACAAAGGCAACATAGCAGGACAATTCCATGCTTTCAGTGTGTGTGTGTGTGTGTGTGCATTTTGTATTATGACTCTGCATGTGTGGAGTTATTATGGGTATTGGATTAATGCCACTCTAGTCTAAAATAAGCTGTTATAATGGCTGCTTTACTGCTGTGACTAAACATGCAAGCGCGCATGAATGTGTGTGTGTGTTTGTGTAAGACATCATGGGCACAAAGTTCTCTTGGCACATCTGAAGCGGCTGGGGACACACTTTTGACACACTGAGATAATAAAACACCCCAAAAATTATCCTGTAACATCATAAATGAGTGAAATACATTTGTCTCTTGTAAAAAATAAAAATAAAACAATAAAGAAAAAAAGAAAAAAGAAAAAAATAACTAAGACATGATAAATTTCTGCAGCTTACAAAGGCATTTGGAATTTTAGACATCACTTAAAACAACCTTAAATAACGTCTACTCAAGTTTGCAGATGATATAAAAGTAGCAAATTACAGACTGAATTGTATTTCCACATTTTGTCACTTTTGGTAGCAAAGTATTTCCATAGAAATTTAAAAACCACCAGATTGAGTTGGATTTGAAATATAAGTGACTACAATATATGCACAAAAATACAACAAATAAAATACCAACGTGTTTGAACAATCAGTGAAAACAAATTGACCTCGCAAATCAAATTAACACAGAAGTGTGTTCAGTGCTTTTTAGTGCTTCTTTTTGTTAAGGGACATTGATGGAGACAATTTTAGCCACAAGTCAATAGACCGAGATGATGTTTAACAGCTGTAAAAATAATTGTCTTTAAATCTCACATTTTCACTCTTTCTGCCTTTCACTGACTGTCTTTTCAATGCATTTCCAGTTCTGCAGTCACACTTGCACATATCCGTGGTGCCGTTTATTTTCTGTCAGTTTCCTTCCATTAATTATTTATTTCATTAGCTTCCTTGTGCCCAGTTTGGCTCGATGTCCCCCAAAGCTAACGAAGGCCAGCGAGCCAGAATCAGTGTACTGTATGTGAATGTGTGTCAGCGTGTGTGTGTGTGTGTGTCCTGTACACAGAACCAGGTCAGCGCTCGTGCTCTACTTTTCCTCCTCAGAAAGTTGCACTGGGGAAAAACGTTCCCCTCTGTCTCTGATGAATCCAGGTTGGATGCTTGCGGTTACAGTATCCACATGTGTGTGCCTGTGTACAATAACATGTCCAGTACCTCTATCGTTCGTGAATTGGATGAAGCATCATTTTCAGGAAACTCGTGTGAGAGATCCCTTTAGAACCTCATTCTTCCTGTGTGCTTTTCAACGTCATGTCCAGAGCAAGCAGATAGAGAACGAGGGAGACCCTTCCAGCATCACACAGCGGCCAAAGTGACCTCTGAAGGGCACTATGCAGGGAAGGTTGAGAAATGTTCATCTAACTACTCGAACTGCTTCTTGCTACTGCAGCAGGTTAAGTGTGCTTTGTAAACTATGCATCAAAGCACTGATGGTTGTGTAATCTGTGCCAATTGCTACTTCCTGGGCTGATTTTTTTTTCTCCATAAAAACATACCAACTCAGAAAGTAGGACAGAGAGTTAATCTCTATGGATTCCCATCTATGCCCTTGTCTACATGAGTCTAAAATATCTAAATTTATGTTGATTGATCATGAATCACTGCTTGTTGGCACTGCCTTTTGCAATGGAAGCCATATTTGCTACATAGCTATTAGTAGCTCCTGCACGGTAGCTGTTATTAAGTCACATGCATCTCTATGCCAGCTTTACTTTCACACCTTTGATAGTGAGGCGATGTTTCAGAGAGCATTGTTACTTATTTTGCAGATGACTCTTCAAGAGGAGGAGGTAGCGGTTTGGCACAGTGAGGCCAAACTTATTCTATCAGGCAAAACCGATAATTGTATTTATTTTAAGGGTTTATTTTAATATAGGTAAGTCATTGTCAGCACTTGTTTTTCTTCTTTTTTTTTGCACTGAAAATATTAAGCAATTAAAAAGTCTGATTTGTTCCTGTATGTTTTTTAAATAGGAGAATGTCAGCTGAATTTGACAGTTTTATTTCCCATGCAGTCCAATATAATGGACATAAATGAGATCAAGAGATGATTTTCCATGCCTAAACATATACTGTAATATATAGTATATTGATATCGGAAGAAGGTCTTTTGATTATTTTGAGTTTTTTTGTCATGACGCTCCATGGGCCTATCTTTGGGTACACATTTTTAAAACTGTACCACAAGGACACAGGCGAAACCGGCAAAAATTAGCCAAAACACTTTACCTCACCCTGTGTTAGCAACCTCTGCCCAGACTCAGTGTCTGCTCCTCTATGCACTGGTTGAATTCATTGATAACTGTACCAACATGATGTGTTCAAATCTCACTGTGTACCTTTCAAAATATACAGGCATATAATATTGAGAAGTTACTGAAAGCTTTATCTAGGTGGGAAATATCTGGCAGAAACCTCAGCCTAGAAATGTGATAATCTGGAGTGAGCTGAGATGAAATGTGATCCTAGAGATCCAGGAGCACAAAGAGGTGTATCGCATATCCATCTCTATAAAAAAGAGGACAGGGAGGAGCAGGAGAGAGAAGGAGAGAAGATGGCGGAGTAAAAGTGGAGGGAAAGTCAATGATGGATGCACCGGATCTATTTTGGTACAACATGCTCTCACTTCATCTAACACAACATGTGCTAATGCAACAAAAAAAAAAACCCAGATACTGCACATAAATTGTCACGTCTTGGGGGGAAAAAAAGCAATACATGTGTTGCTCAGAATTAGACATCTCCTGTTCTAAAGTGTGGAGAAAGGTGAGAATGGAAGAAAAAGTGATAAAATGGAAGGAGAGCAGTTAGGAGTAAAGGAGAGTGCAGGGCTGAGAAGCAGAGGAAGCAATCGTTTCCCCTTTTTACGTTGAGTTTTTTTTCTTTTTCTCTTCTATCAGCTCCATATCAGTAATGGATGGAGAGTGCTGGGGAAGTTAATGTGAAGTGAGTAGTAAGACAGCACAGACAGGGAGGAAATCAATGTTTACGGTTGCTAGTCAGGAGCAGTGTGTGAATACTAAGTAATACGGCAAAAATTTGAAAAACCTGAGAGAAACCTAATCCATCATGGTGACCTGTTTGGAAATGGTACTTGAGGAACTATTTGAATGGTTTTTTGGATTAGATTGAAGGTCAGGGAACGGCTGTTCACAGGGTGTTTCGGCTCAATAATAAATCTTTTTTCTCCTCCTCTTGATTTGCTTGATTTGAGAATTATTTTAAAGAATCTGAGTTCTCTGTCAAATCGAAAACAGGATTAAGTGTAATCTGGTCTGTCATGGTCTGTATTTTGTTCTTTTTGTTATCTTTTCTTCTCTTTGTCCACTGTTTTTCTGATGCACTCATACACTCATTTCATTTCCATTTAGCTCTCTTCACATTGTACCTTGCCAAGTAGCAAATCATTGCTTTTCACTCTCCCTCCATTGCTCCACATTTCATTTTGTAATCCTTTGTAATCTCGTCTCCTTCCTCCCTCCTTTGAAATATTTAGGGATGCTCGCCTCTTCCTGCATTTCATCCTTTAAATGAGCTGTCTTGTTGGTACACCTCTGCTGTATTTTGATTTTTACCTTCTCTGTTTCTTCTGAAAAAAATACACACCACCGCTCTGCAGGTTTGCTCTTCAAGCTGCTATCTTTAGACTAGCAACTCCTCCCACTCCTGCTCTTGCATAGATATATCTGGAAATAGACATTGCTAAAGTTTTTAGTCTTTCCATTGTTCCACTCTATCCCCATCCCAAAAATGTCCTCCTCTCATTCTCAACCTGTGTGCAGCAAAGTCTACAACTGCCATGATTTTCTTGCTGCTGCTGTCTTATCTTGCTGCTGCACCCCAGAACAGAACGCACCGCATTTGTTTAAATCTCCTCCAAAAGTCTACTTTCTCTCTCTTACATTCCTCCCTTTCTTCCCTACTGTATTCACTCTTTCACACTTCGTTCTATCACCACCTCTTTCCTTTGTTCATAGCTGTTTTTACCTCTTAACCCTTCCCTCTCTGTCTGTGCTTGGTGGTACACTTCCTCAGGTCTATCATGCTTCACGTCTTTCATCTGCGACTCTGAGCTTCATCTGTGATCCACTCTCTTTTTTTGTCCTGTGCGTTCTTTCTTCTCCCTCGGCCTCTGCCCACTTCCTCTGAATGTCTTTGTGTTTCTGATCGTCACATGTCGTCTCCAGCGTGGCAGCTCTCCTCTCCGTGTATGATCAGGACAGGAAAGAAGAATGCGTCCTGGTAGGATGGAGGACGGTCCCGCTCGCCCTCCCTCCCCTCACTCCCTCCTCCACCTTCTTGCTCCCCCTCTTCCTCCCTCTCTGTCCCTCTGTCTTCCCTTCTCCTCACTTCCTCCTCCTGCTCCTCTTCCTCATCGTCGTCGCCTTCTCCTTCCAGCACTCCTCTGGTCTCCTCGTTGTCCTGTCTTGACCCTAACCCAAGGAATCCTCCACCTCCTCCTCCTCCTCCTCCACCGCCTCCTCCTCCTCCACCCCCACCTCCTCCTCCAGTTCCATTTCCTCCTCCGTCTTCCCTGCTTCCTCCGAGCCCCCCCATGCTTCTTGAGTGAAAGAGGCTGTTTGGGCGCCCTCCTCCGAGTCTCCCTAGCGAGAATCCGCTTCGACTCAGCACCAGCCTCCCTCCTATACCTCCACCCCCCTGCCCTGCTGCCCTGATCCCTGCCACAGTGGCGTTAAGGAGGGCTGTGGTACCCATTGGGGCCCTTAGCCTGGAGGGCAGACTGGAACTCGACGTGGTCCTTCGGCATCGCGGGCAGCTCTGGAGGAGGTAAGCCGAGTTGAACACCACAGGCAGGGCTAGAGTAGGCCGGTTGACCTCCTGGTTTGGGGTGCTGCCCGGGGGCCCAGATAGTGGTGTAGAGGCGGTGGGGTTTGTCCCCCCACTTATGTCCAAGTCCATAAGAAGAGCCTCAGAGTAGCTTGGTACCATCTGTTGGTTACAGCGGATGTGCCACTCCAATTCTGTCATGTCCACCGTGTTGACCCGAGAGATGGCTCGGTAGCTCGTCCCATTCAGGCCAATTCCAATACCAATTCCCCCGGGGTGGAGGCCATTCTCAGTCCCTCCCTCATTCCCATTCCCTCTTCCGCCTCCACCTGGTCCTCCTCCACCACCTGGCCCTCCTCCAACTGAATCCTCATCCTCCCCGAACAGCTTCTCCACATGGTAGTGGACGTACGCTGTGCGATATTCTGACACTACCCGCAGCGGCCACGACAGCAGGAAAGCAGAAGCCAGCCAGAACACCTTGTGTCTGGAAAACCACGGCTGGTGAGCTGGATCCGGGAACGCCAGGATGTGTTCACGGAAATCCACATTCTTCAGGTGCATTCCCTCCCTGGCCTCCATGTAGTCGTCAAGCCCCTCGTTCTCGCCAAAGAAGCGTGCGCGCTGGGTAGTACAAAAAATACGGAGAAGAGAAAATTACTTGTAGAGTACTACTTAAACTTTACAATCAATTCACTGAAAAAAAGCAAAACCATATAGATAACTTCTACTATTGAGCTCTGAAAACTTTGCTTTTGGACCTCTCATAAGAAAAGTAACAGTATTAATATATCAAATATGTTTTGCTATTTGTTTTACCACAGCTTACCTGGGTGAGGTAGGCAGCTTCAGCACGTGCACTGGAGAAGCTGAAAAACATAAAAATGAGTTAATAATAATAATTTCTCCCCCTAAATGATAATCTTAAAATAAACTTAATCACTTTGGGGTTTTTTTCACATTAATTGAATTCAGGATTTGACCAGTTGTAGCTGGTGGTGAGTGTCTCACCTGAAACACTTGGTAAAACGGAGGCGAACAGCAGGGTGCAGCTGAAGGTCCAGCAGCTCCTTCGATACGTCTTTGACACCATAGCGGGCGTAGTCAAACTCTGAACTGGAGGCGTGAGTGTTCACCCGCTCATGGTAGACCTGAGGAATGAAGGAGCAGGGAATTGACCGAGGGAAATGATGCATTGGAGAGGAAAAGTGAGAGGTGGGATAACAGATGGGGAGTTTGAAAAAAAAAGAAGAATCAAGTCATTAGGAAGAAATTTAAGCTTTCATATATGTTTCAGGATCATAAGAAGCATGGTTACTAAATAGAATTATATTTTTCTTACTGCACACAGCTGTTTGCACACAACTCCGCAATATTTCACTATAGGAGAAATTAAGATTTGCATAACAGTTATTATAAAAGAGAAAAACTATAATTTAAGGTTAAATAGTGCAGCTATGAATACAAAAAGAAAAGAGTGACAGTGAGACTAAGTGTTTATGTGTGTGTATGTGTTGAAGAATAGTTCCTTCACCTGTGTGGTTGTATACGCGTCTCCGTTGCGGTATCTTGTCACCTGCCTGGTCCTTCTCACGTAATGGTAACTGATTGCCTTCCACCAAATGCAGGGTGTCGCCTGTTGAAGTCTCTGCACTCGCTCATACACTTCCTGCGTCAGTGAATTAATGAATAATCAAATTAACTAATTGTCACATTTAAATGATGTCATATGGGACAGACTTTAGGTTACTTGAAAAAACATGTATTCTGGAGCCACTTTTGTAAAGATTTTCCTCCAAACAAACCTGTTAAAATGAGGATGAACCATCTAAAATATAAAGCCATAATATTGCTTGAGCAGAAAAAGTAGAAATAATTTAGTCCTTATTGTTTGTACACATCTTAGTTAAGTCTGTGCATTCTGGTGCAAGACAAGCCATGCCAAAGTTTGTTTATGGCGTTGTGATTTGTACAGATATATATTTAGAGCAGTCTTAACCACAGGATATGTGGTCCTGAAAGTCTGAACAAACATAAAACATATTTATATTTATATAATAGCTAAGATGAACAGTAAGTACCGTTCTTTTGGAGAAATGTGCTCCAGGATTTCCTGATAATAGACAGAGCAGACAGGAATAGACAAAAGATAGACTGATGGCCCCCAGGTCACGTTATTTCCATATGAGTGGGCATGTATTATTTTTCCACTACACGCAAGTAGGAAATTGAGAATAAAACAGCGTTCTCTTCTCATGAAATGTGAAAACTTTGGACTAAATTGCATGAAACACGGGTCTGTTTAGAGTCCAATTTATCTTGTATCGTTCCTTAACATCAACTGTATGTACTTTTATTTAACCTCTTTAGTTTAGGCATGATGCTGACACTATTAAACTGAACCACATTCAATAGATAAACAGATTCTGTTGTTAAGTGTCACGCTCAAGGTCATACACCTATTGCAAGTTGCAGCAGTAGACTCCACAGTCTGTTGGGTGTTATGTGGTTTCTGAAGCTATTATGCCACCTTGCTAAATGCTATGTTCTAAATCAAATGTTTGATACATACCTGGAACTCAGCATGAGCCAACATGGCTGTCTTAGAGAAGCAGTGCCAGCACTCCACCAGGTAAACCACATAAAGCATGGCCAGGAAGGCCAGGGGGATGTAGACGTAACCGCTCGAGCACGGACTCTCCATAAGCATGTCATTATAGTAGGCTGCTGAGGTGGCATCATCATCATCAGCACCAAGAGAAAAGGAGGAAGAGCCGAGAATGGGTACGCGACAGAGAGCGCACCAGACCAGCGTGGCAAAGCAGCCGTACATTAGGAGGGTCAGGAGGAGGCACTTCCAATGGGACTCCCGACACAGGGAGGAGGCCAGGGACTGCTGGACAGGCCGTTGCTGTGGTAACGCAGACAGAAGAGATGAAAAGAGATCAGAGGTTAAGATACTAGTAGCACAATATGCTTGTGCCTGTTTGTCTTTATAACCAGTGACACATATGGTTTTTCATTTCATTACAATACTAAAAATGGGCACACATTGATTTTGGCATAGACTTGGCTGTAGCTACTTAGGCTCCACAGCTATGTAACTACTGGTAAGAAAACCCTTTAATGCAGAAGAATAAATAGTCAAAGTGGTGCTCTTCATGACCAGTAACCTTTGTTTGAAATTGAACTGAACCAGGGCAATTTATTTTTAAACCAACTGAGCAAGGTGATTCCTCAGTGTCTATGTCTGACAGCAGCAAATATGACTTATAATCAATATCCTCCATACTATTCATATTTAATAATGTGGGACATATGTATAAGTGAAAATGATTGCAGCTGTGTTGGTAATAGAAAAAAATGTTCATCAATAAGGCGATATATACTTTCTATACCTGGTGACCCCCTGCTGAGTTTTTAATAATCACAATTTTCCTGTTTGGTAAACAGCATCATATTTCAGAGCAAGTGTGTAAGCTGAGGTCTTGATCAAAGGAATGCATTACACCCATCATCAACTCATCATAGGATAAGTGCTGCTTATTAGACACACGCACACACAAACACAAACACACTTTTAATACCTCTCTAAGTGCACACTTTTGACACAGCCTCAATTGCATTGTGAAGACATCATATTACAGTGCACTCAAACAAACACACACACGCAAACGCATGCATTAGATACACAAAGATAGATGGTCTAATGTGCCACTCTTCTCTCTCTCACTCTTGCCATCATTCTCGATCTACGCAATCACCGACACGCACGTTCTCAGCATTGTAATGCAGCCGACGAAGAGTATGTGAATAATTTAGATGAGAACGATGCTTCTAGACTGTTCTCTATCTGACTGACTCCACTCCAACATTAGCAACGTATCACTGTGCTGCTGCAATTTGTGTGTATGTGTGTGTGTGTGTGTGTGTGTGTGTGTGTGTGTGTGTGTGTGTGTGTGTGTGTGTGAAGAGATACATGGGTCGTGCAAAAACATGGAAACGCAGTTAACACACACCTGTACTGTTTCATAGTATGTACATGTTTCTATACACGCATGTGCTCCATCCGTGTTGTTATTTTCCACCTCGCATTGAATGCGACATGGCGAAAAGGAGCAACAAAGCAGATGACGGGGGAGAAAAAAAAAAAAAAGACAGGATGACACCAGTGTCCTCTCCTCCTCTCAGCCAAGTCTGCCTGTCCTGTCAGCACATCCCTCCCTCCACCTCTCATCACACAAGCCCCTCTCCCCAGCTTTAACTCTCACTCACACACACACACACACACACACACACACACTCTCTCTCTCATCTCTTTAACCATCTCTCTCTGTCCAGCACAATGCGGCCGTCATTCTTCATCCCCTAGCATATTTGGCTGGCTGCACACACAGCCTTTCTTTTTTTTTTTTTACTACTGTATGTGAAGGGCAAGTAGTGAAAGGCAAAAGCGAGGCAGAGCGAAGGGCACCTACACTCTACCAATCTTATCATCTCTCTGCAAAACCCCCAAAACATATCCTGATCCACTTACAGCTTCAAAAATAGACACTTCTGTATGACAGGTAAATTATCAGTGGTACAAATTCAGTATCATCTTTTCCCTTCTTCACTGCTTTTTTTTGTCTCCACGTCCTCTTCGCTTTTATTATGTAATCTTTTTTTTCTCCTTTCCCGAATCTTCCCTCCCACCTCCTAAGCATTTACTCTCCGGTCCCAACCCCCCCCCCCCCCACATCTCCTCTGTTACATCCTCTCTGAAAGTCTGTCTCTAAGTGGATTGATTGAGCTAAAAGTGTAGTGTAGAAAGAGAGAGAGAGAGAGTAGTGTGGTGGTGGAGGGGGGGGGGCATGAGAGAGACAGAGAAACAGTCATGAACTTTTCATGAATGCATGTATGAAAGGAAGCAGTGCAAGAGAGAGAGAAGGAGAGAGAGAGAGGGAGAGAGAAAGACTAAAACAGCAGACAGCATCTCTCTCCAGGGAAGTCCACTGCCAAAGTCCATCTTTCTCGTCCTTCTCTCTCCTTCCCAACCTCTCTCTATCATTCTGACTTGGCTCTCCTGTCCTTGTCCCCTTACTTCCTGCAGATAAATGTTGCCAAAAATCGAGAATAATTTTACAATTAAAAAAAAAAAAAAAAACACGGTGTAGTTCTGGGTCAATGTTTTCATCAAGTATCTGGTGTGTGTGCCCAGTGAGGTGGAAATCAGCCACAAGGCAAGAGTCAACTTGTTACTGTATACACTGCCAATCAGGATTTGTCTGTACGAGCATTTATTTCCTACAGGTAAGGATGAGACAGGCTGAAATGTGCTGTCACTGGATACTCCATTCATTGACCGTGGGCTGATTTTGTAAAGACAGACTGTTTATTTCTGCTTGTGTGCCTGGTTTTGAAGCAGTGCTATAACTAAAAAAAGAACCAGAGAGCCTACAAAGCTACCACACAAACTCCAGTGTAGTGATGTAGTGTACTGGAAAATATTTCAGTACTCCCTCCATCTCTACCTCTGAATGCTGTTACTGGTTTACACTGTAGTAATGAGTCTCTTCGAGTGTGTAAAATTCTTGTTGACCAGTGTTGTACACTTTGGTCTCTTGGTGTAAACTCTGCAGCTTTTTGGTTGTGTCATGATCGTGTTTCTGCTCAGACTGCATATGTTGAACATTTGCTCTTGTGTCAGGCTGATACAGATCAAAGGCAGACCTCAGGCTCCTTGACATTAACCTGACGTGCCAGATGGTTCGTTACACAGAACCGTCTGAGCAGTCTTCCTTGAAAACTGTTTGGAAAAGGGGAAAAATTATCAAAAAAATAGCTGCCAGGTGATTGGATGAATTATCTGTCTATCATCGTCTAACATGGGCTAACTTATCGTTGTCGTCACACCTTACCTCGCCTTTAGCTGCCTGTATTTCCTCGTAGGATGCCGATTGGTCTGAACCACTGTTGGTTTGGCCACTAACACATAACTTGAAGCCTGCCAACATTGATTCTTATGTGATCTCGCAAATGCAGCTACCTCGCAAGGTAACCTTCACATTATCAATAAAAGAAATCTAGATGGTCTAGCCTTGAGGATGTCAGCTTTCTCTCTTTTTATTTTTTAACATTGAAAGTATGAACCAGCCTACTTTAATCTGTTTTGAAAGGGCGGTTGTTAGAAGATATATTCTGCTTCATTTAAGACTTCAGTTCTGTGCTTGAATTTGCATAAAACATGTATCATTATCCAATTACTGAACCAAATTATGTTGAGAGAATTAACGGAATTAATGACATGTTACTTTATGATCAATTCCCACTAATAACGAACACTAACTGCATTGTTGAACTGTGGTTGGCAGATTTATTTGCTGTAGTGCATTAACAGTGTATTAAGTGATATCTTCTAACTGGAGATGACATTTTTAGGAACAAATTAGTGTCAACAAATCACAAAAGCAACCAAATGTTTTCATTTTATTGAGTCCTAGACAGGAGCGGACCACATTTTTCATGCAAGTATCTACCATAACCATATTTAGTATTTAATCCTCTCTCCAATTTAACTTGCATATAAACCCTTTCTAATGAATCCCAAATTATGATAATAATTGCACGCTGGGCAGAGTTTTTACAAATCCCTGCTGGTAATGAAGTGTCTAATAGAAAAACATTTTCTCTCTGTGTGTCTCTGTTGGTACTGATTCAGCTGGTTAGGTGTGACTGGAGCAGCTATAATTAGCAATCCTAGCATGTGGGTGGCAGATGAAGTGAGGAAGTGAGGATCGGAAAATGTGCGGTTGATGCCTGCAGTACACTGTTAAAAATGATGTGTCATTTCAACAAAGCTGCGAGTGTCATTTGGGACAAGTTTCTACTACCCGCTGTACACTGCAATAACCATTTGGTCTGATACTTGGTCTGTTAGGACATAGAATGACCCAGCATGCACTGACTATACTAACACATCATTCCTCTATTACAATTCATTTGTTTTAGAGTGTCTTAAATGAAATATTATTGCAACAGACACCAAACGGTCTTCATGGTGGAATAAATCAAAAACACACACAGAAGCTTAAATCTTGCAGCTAATATCCTGCTGTCCATCTGTTTGATCGGTCAGTGTTTAGACAATATATGGCTTACTAAGACAATTTAGACTTGATTTCCATCATCATTTGTGTGTTTATTTTTGGATTCAAATTTCATAGTTATGCCAAATTGTTTGCTTGTTTGTTTTAAATGTTACTCTGATGTGTGTTGTTACTTTTAGGAAATAATTCATTTGAAGGAGAAAATACAAATTAAACTCAAACTAACTTATCAATATCAGCATTGATGAAATATCTGCTTTTCATTTAAACTCAATTATAGTGTTTTGTGATTCATAGTCAGCTGGTGTTGTGCTGTTACAAAATGTGCCTTTGTTATATTTTATTGCAGCCTATCTCTATGTTGCATTTGTTGGTTTTCCATTTGCAGTGTGAATGTAATCTTTGTTGTTTGCCTTCATTATGACTATGACTGGGCAATATAATATAATATAATTATATAATCAAACAATATTTGATATAATGACATATTTTAGACCAAATAAATAATCCAATATCGAAATAGTAACAATATTGCAGGGGTGGCTATCAGTGCTGTCACAAAATATTTACACAATGAGATTTTTTTGATAAATAATCATCAGTAATATGGATAAAATGACTAAGTGAGTAAAGACGTCAGCTCGTTAACACATAAAATTACATCATTTAACTGTAACACAGCCTCTAAAACTAGGAAAAGACAACACTTATGCTGTATCACGAAATTATGATATCCAAAACCTAAGATGATATCTAGTCTCATATCATGATATTGATATAGTATTGATAGATTGCCTAGTCCTACTTATGGGCTTACACAACTGAATAAAATGACATTTTTTTTATTTTCTTACTCAGACTTAAGATTTCAATATTTTCTTAATGATTCATATTAAAACCGGCCTCTGCCTCTGCATCATGACACTGTAGGGCCATGCTGTTGTTCATGTGGTTGAGTGGGCAGGACTTTCCAAACATCACTGCATGTTGTGATGTTTGGGGTGGTAAAACTAAAAATCAATTTGAGGTGTTACCCGGTCATACAGCAGCTGAAATATTGTTTGCAAGGTCCTGTACAGTATGTGCTTCCCAGCTGTCACAGACTTTGAGTCTAAAAAAGTTAAAAACAACAGAATATAACCTTTTTTTGGAACAGACACACAGTTTCTGTCTAAAACAGGGTAGGTTATATTTTCTGCCTCTAAAATTAGCCACAGGGTCTTCTGAGGTGTTTTGTTCACATTTTTGTCACTCTCTCTGAGCTTTTCTTTTCATCACGTCACTTTCCCATCTGTCTTACACATCAGTTATTTTTCTGCTGTCCCCTACCTGTGAAGTTGCGCTGTATGTCATGTGTTTGAAAGAAGTCGTATGATTTGCTGACGAAACTCGCAGAAAAATGAGAACTGCTTGATTTGACACCAAAAAGCTTTTGGCAGAATCATCGTCATGCTGGAATGAGATAGCATAGAGGTATGAATTAATCCAATGTGACTTTAATATTAGTCGTGCAGACTGATAGGAAGATGAGGCTGCACAAAAAGCAAATCTAGATAGGAAGATGAGAGAGAGTAATGGAGGCAGAGAACAGATGCAGGCTGAATTCATTGCATTACATTGCACTGTCTGCACTGCAGGCATGGAGAAAGACAGATGAGATTGGTAGAACTGAGTAACAGGCATCATTTCACAGGATTAGCATCTCTACATACGGCTTTAAATTGCCACTTGGAACTCGTCAAATGCCCAACTCTGTCACTTCTTGTCAGTTTTATTGGCTAATTTAAGGTTATGTCAGTCATTTACATTGTAAGAAATAGTCCTACAGTTAAAATGTAAAACTCCTCTTTTCTATGAAACAGGAAAAGTAAATTTCATGGATTGAAGCCACCTGAGCAAGATATCTAAAGGTCATTAGTGCTACAACGATTAGTCAGTTAATCAACTACACAATTGAAAGGGAGTTCATCGCTGGCAGGATGCGATGCCAACGATTCGCTGGTTCCAGATTTTTAAATATGGAGGATTTTCTGCTCAGGGAAATTGCAACAGCATTTTTCCTCTATTCTTCATTTGTTTATACATTGAACATTTGATACATGAATTTAAAAAAAAAAAGATTCACTGCAACCCTGAGGCTCATATGTAGAAGATAAGAGAGTGAGACCAAGATAGCCAACTGAGCAGCTTACTCACCTGTCCAATAAGTGTGACGCCAACACACCCACCACCATCACACACACCTCTACATGCAGCAAATATAACCAACACTGTCTGTGAGACAGCACAATGTCCACCTCACTAAGTAAACTCCACTACAACGTGACGGGTGGTGCTGTAAGTGGACGTCTGGTCTCCTGCATTTCAGCTGTGTTTGGTGGTAATTTCCTCCTTTGAAGTACAGACCCTTCCCAGGATACCATTACACCACATGCACAGACAACTCTGCCCTTCCTCCGAGTGATCAGACCATGATCATGTTACTGTAAGTAGTGTGAGTACTGTGAATGGTGGTGAGAGTACAGCATCCATAGTTTTTTTTGTCAACTGACTTAATGCTTTGTCATACATACTGTAGCCTACTAGCTTTTCTGATGTGTCTTTAAATGCTAAGATGGTGATGTGTTCAAATAGATGCTGCTTCCCAAAGTACTATAGTAGTAGATGATGAGGTGGTGAACTGTTAACGTGGAAAAAGTCACATGCTTACAAAAGTTATAAATGGTGGATGAGGAGTGAGGTGGTATACAGAAAACTGTCTTTCAAACACTGAGTAAGGTTCAAAGCTCCTTATATGTAAACATAAACCTGATGCCATGAATATGACACATGAATTAAAGTCTTTTTTTTTTGGTGTTTTCTGTAAAGGGGCTTTCATTACAATGGTTCAGAAGCAGGAGGTACAGTATGTACTGCTTGGGATATGATGTGTATAAGGACAGTGCTATGTGCTGAGGAGATATGTGTATTAGTAAGAAGGCTGCCAAACCCTGTGATGAATGTTTCTATCCTGACATTATAAATGATAATTCTCTGTACAACACAGGTGAAAATACATTAGCATACTACTGGGAAGGTGTTATTCTGTCATCTGCCATTCACATTCATTTGGGCTTGAAAGGTAAGTGTGTGTGTCTAAACTGTGATGTCACCCTCTGTATATG
Organism: Scomber scombrus; assembly: GCF_963691925.1. Taxonomy (NCBI): domain Eukaryota; kingdom Metazoa; phylum Chordata; class Actinopteri; order Scombriformes; family Scombridae; genus Scomber; species Scomber scombrus. Next base: position 16,025,793 of record NC_084992.1, on the reverse strand, counting down.
TTTCAGTGGTGTCAGCTGATAAATGGATGTACTCTACTAGTGTAGCTATGTATACTGAAAAAAAGACAACACTGGTTTAGTTAGACATATACTGATATCAGACATTAATACTGTGGCGTTACTTCAGCCCTGTTTACCTTAAGCACAGACTCATCTCCATGCATATAAAAGCCAAGGTCCTGCTCTGTGTCCTTGCTCTTTTTCACGGCTGACTCGAGAGGGAAACGTGACTTCTTTACGTTCCACGATAACAACACCAAAGACTATTTAATAAAACATTATCTCCAGTACTATGTGGTAAATAATGTATAAATGATTGTCTTTTTGGAGACGACCACAGCAATGACATAAAGACAGAAGGTTGTTCTTGAAGGGGAACAATATGCGCAACTTTACGCTAACAGTCCTCTTCACGCACGAACAACCACCTTCTCACGCAGGTAAAACAGGAGAAAATAATATTATTTTTCTTACCCGCTCTCGTCCTGACCCTTCCTCCAAAATGGGCTCTTCTGCGGTGGCCGTCTCCTCCTCCGTCTGCATTTTCCCTCTTGCCACTCCTTCCCTTCCTTAGAGCCGGGCACAGGCAGCTCCCACCCCGGTAACGTCCGAAGGCAGGGACCTCCCCGGTGGAGCAGCGAGCTCGGTCACCCCATCCGCCGCAAGTCGGTATCCAATTTCACGATGGCGGGGCCTGCGGCAAATAAGCATCATCTGCTCCGGATTTGGCGGTACCCCCCCCTTACCTCGTTTCGGTCTCTTCTCCCCGCTGACCCGCTCAGTGTTTCCACTCCACCCGCTCCATCCTTCGTTTCTCCGTTCAAAGCTAAATGTGACTAAGCATCCGAAGCAAAAGCCTGTCGCTCTCACCTGCCAAACCGTTTTCGGTGCTGCTGCCTCTCGTGTGATGCTGAAGCTGAGCGTGTCGTCCCTGCGTGCATGTGTGCGCGCGCGTGACTGACCTAGCGCTCGTGAGCCAACCAACTGCAGCTGCACAAATGAAGGAAGACGCTCGTGAGGAGTGAGGCGCGTGGGCGATAAATACGAGGCATAAAAATATAAAAATGACCGCGAGTGACAATTCTGCTTTATTTTGCCAAGGCTGCACCTTGCATTGGGTCTCCATTGACGTCATATAGGAACATCACCACCCCCTCTAATTCACCTGAGCACACGCACAAGCGCGAGACCCTCCTACAAACGCAAACGCACTCACATGTAGAGGCACGCACCTGACTGCTGCCACATTAAAAGGGCACAACTGGTATTAATCAAGACAGAGACACACTCACCAAAAAATGTAAACGCTTAAAAAAACGTAAAAGCTTAAAATCCACTTGTGCTAATAAAGATTTTATTTGAAACAGTAAAATACAAAAACTCATCAGAATTTTCATTTCATTTCATTTTAATGTTGTAAAAGAGGCAAGTAGGAGGAGAAGGATGTGAAGTCTGACTCACAAACTAGTGGTGTGTTTAAGATGTCCTGTAATTAACAAACATAAACTGGTTCAGTGATGTTGTCTCTAAATTCAAAGAAAGGACATTTCAGTTCATTTTCTGATGCAATATATCAACCTGTGTTTGCTGCAGGATCAGTCAGGAGGGTATTGGGTCTTTGGTATACGACTCTCTGTCCAGCTGGGGGGCTGGAAGACAGTTTAAGGACCTTGGAGCTTTTCTTGTGTGTACTGCTGGGGTCCTCTAGCCAAATGTCATACAACCTTTCAGGGAGGATGGGTGAAATGATTTAAGGACACATATCACTGTATGTTTTCTCTGTACAGACATGGCTGAGCCAATGAGGTATGTTGAATACATGGGAATTTCTTCTCTTCCAAACACAACAACAGTAAGGTTGCTTGAATTAATTTCTTCCCTCTATTCTGTCACCAAGCCAGTCTGGATCTTTACCCATGGGTCAGTGTTGTACAAGGCTGGGAAATGAGCCAGACATAAAGGTGTGCTGAAATTTGATTTCATATAGTATTTTCACAGCAAAATCTAGGCACAATGCAAGCAGGCTAAATGCTAGCTGATTTCATTCATGTCCTAGAAACTGATAATAAAGAACACTTGCAAAAAGAAGAAGGCAAAAAAGCTAAACATTTTTTGACAGTAAAACCTTTTTTGAGGTGTTTAAAGGATATTAGCAGTGACAGGCAGATAGAGGATGTCTGTCTCTGTGTGGATGATGATATCCTGGGAGATATTCTTCTTTGGATCAACCTCTCCTGCTTGGACTGCACACATGGCGAACAGCTGAACCTGCAGTTCAACCTGCAAACCTGCTGCCACCTAGACAGGCACACACACACACACACACACACACACACACACACACACACACACACACACACACACACACACACACACACACACACACACACACACACACACACACACACACACACACACACACAGAAAATATACTTATGTATTTGAAGTAATTTAAGAAATTGAACTGCAACTATTCCACTGATGATAAAAATGCCTGACTCCTGTTTAATGTCAAAAACATGCAACAAGGGTGTCAGTTATACTAAACATAAATTCAATTCTTGTGAACTTGGAATAAAAGCTAATTCAAGTCAAGTCTTATTTAATATAGCTATATATCACAAAGTATGCCTCACAGGGTTGGTATACAATAAAACAGTGATGAGCAACATTAGCAAAATATATAAAAATGTATAAATGTGAGTTCGACTACATAAAAAGCATTATAAACAGAATATTTGACATATTCAAATTAAATCAAAATGCCTACCTCAGAAGTAAAAAGAAAAATACAAAAAGAACAATACACAATATGTACATAAGACTCCTGAACATTCATACCTGGATACAAATAAAAACACATATAGAAAAATATGTAACATAAAGTACATATATGTAACCATGTGCACATAGACGGAAAAGCCATAGTTTTAGTACTTATGACAGGGTACGTGAGGTTGAAAGCTGGTGTAAAAAGATGTATTTTGAGTTTACTTTTAAATGACTCAACTGAGTAAGCCACAGGAAGATTTGAAAGAGGGGCTTGGTAAAAGAAGGCCTTACTGCCTTTCTAATGTTTTATTTATTTTTGGAATAGTCCTTGCAGGTTTATGATGGGGACTAGAGGTGATAAGTAGGATGGTGCAAGACCATGTAATACTTTACAAGTTATAAGTAGAATCTTGAAGTCAGATCTAACATGTACAAGTGGCCAATGTAATGAACAAATAACAGTTAAAATGAAAAATGTTTCTAGTCTTGGTAATATCCTTGCAGCAGTATTTTGTACAAGGTGTAAATTGCTATTAGTTGATTTGAGTAAGGCCAGAGAAAAGTTTATTACAACAGTTAAGCCTAAAGGAGAATGAATAAGTGAATAAGTGTTTCAGCCTTCAGCCATAGAAAAAATAGGATTCATTTTGACTATATTTTCTACGTGGAAACATGCTGTCTTTATATTATAAATCATAAAACAGAGATTAGGGTCAAGTGGGACACAGAGATTTATAGGGCTTTGTGAAAATCTGTAACCAGCTATGCTCAGTTTTGAATCAACAACTAGCATTTCAGTCTTCTCAGAGATTAAAAGGTGGACGTTACACATCCATTGTTGGATTTCTAATAAGTATTTTTGCCAGCTGATGACAGGCATTAGGTTTAATGGAGATGTAAATCTGAGTATCACCTGGATAGAAATAGGAACCTACTTTGTAGTAATTTATTAATATACCAAGGAGCAACATGTAAATTGAGAAAAGAATAAGACCGAGCACAGATCCAAGTGTAAAAGTAACAGCGTTGTCAATCCACATACAACAACTATGTGGGCAGAAATACGTGATTGTGCTGTTGCAAATAAGTTAGGTAGCAGCCATTAGCCAGTTAGTGAGCTAAGCTACTAGCAAAAAAGCAACGGATATTCAAGACCCTTTTGAATGAAGTCAAGACAAGACAAACTAACAGCTTTATTCCCCTACTTTGAAAAGCAAGCAAAAGTCTATGAAATAGCACATCTTTGCAGAGGGCTACCATCTTTTTGGTTTTTGGTTTGGGACACGTGCAAACAAGAAGAGGATGTTCTGTTGTTTGAGCTGGACAGAGTGATCAGATCTCAATGCGGACATTAATACAATGTATGAATGCAATCAGATTCAATCATATCTAGCTCTTGCTACAAGACACATTTTTACGCAAGGTGTAAAGGGACTAAAAGTGAAATCTGGCAGATAAATATGATCTAAACCATTACAGCCAGTGAGACCAATATAACTTTCAGGTGCTGTAAAGAATGTGGTGATCAACTGTGTTGAATACTGCACTGAGGTCTAGGAGCGCCAATATTGAAACTGAGCCAGAGTCTGAAGCAAATAGTAAATCATTTACCACTTTTGTCAGAGCAGTTTCTGTGCTGTGGAATTTCCTGAAGCCAGATTGATGAGGTTCATACAGATTATTGAATGAGAGGTGATCTATGAGTTGCTGAGGCATTGGTTTTTCAGGGAGCGTTGAAAAGAATTGCAGGTTTGTGATTGGTCTGTCGTTGCTGATCAATCAGGGTCCAGGTTAGGCTTCTTTATGAGTAGCCTGATAAACACCTTTTTTAAAAGATGCAGGCATAATTCCACTAGTAAGTGAGCCGTTTATTATCTGAAGTACTAGTGGGCTGAGAATTGGGAAATGGTCCTTTACTTGGGAGGAATAGGACCAGGTAAACGAGTTGTGGGCTTTGAGGAAAATACCAGTCTAGAAAATGTTTCAAGGGAGATTATCTCAAAAACTGTTTGGATGTTATCGCCACATCCTCGGTGGGAGTTGACCGGGTGGAGGATACTGTTTGTCTGATTTCATCAACATTAGTGGTGAAAAATAAAGTCAGCTACAGTAAGGGAGGTGTTACATATATGGGTCAATTTGGTAACCGTGTAGAAAAAAAGTCCAAAAAGAGTCGAAATGCCTGATAAAACCCCAACCTATAGTTGTGTATTTGTACAGAAATTTAGCCACCACTGATGGAGGCTCAAAAAATGGCGAGCTAGTGATTAGCAATCAACGTGCAGCGGTGTGGAAAAGGAGATATTGACTATACTAGCAGCATTACCGGGTGCATGGATGGAGTTATCTCTGGGACTAATACACACAGATACTGAGGCTGATACTGAGGCTGATAATTGGGGCTGTTTGCCAATCGAAGAAATAGCCTGGGAGCTCGAAATGCTAGGCAAGTGGCACCTTTTGGATGATGCTGTAATTTGTTTGGCTTGTGTGAGAACATTAGGAAGATAGGTTGTGGGTGACCTCAGTTAGAGGAGCAAAGTGATTAAAGGGTTCAAGAGAGTTAATTTCTCCATTGGGATTATAGAGAGAAAGCTTCCTCCTGCCTCTCACCACCATTGTCCAGGACGACCAACTGGGAGTAGGGCTAGTGCCACCCCGTAGTGGTGTGACTGCTGAGACAAATGGGGACTGACAGCCCGAGTGTTCTAGACGGGCTAATCGCTGGAGAAGATCCATGATGAGAAGCTCAGTGGATTGAAGCTTAGTTTGTGATTGCTGATGTCACGTTCTTTGTGAAGAGACCTCAATTGGATGGTCGACGATGGTCAAAGTAAGGATATTTACCCAGGTTGTCCTTCTCGCAATGTGAGCAGTTCATTTAGCTCACAGACTCACACTACTATTCTAAACCCTAATTCTAATATGATTTTAAACATGTAATCATAAAATAATACAAGACTTTTACACACACTAAAAATACAGATGGACACTTACAGGTCCAGGATTGTAGATGACCCGGAGGCCTGTAGCAGGAGATGGCTGTTTCACATGGAACCTGCAACGAGACAGATCAAAATAAACCACAAATAGTTACAGGTCAAGGTTTTCCCTTTGGACCTGAAGGTGACCCACAAATTGCCTGCACCGCTTCACCGCTTCTTTCTGACATACTAAAGGACATTTGAAAACAGCTGTAAGGCTGCAACTGATAATTCCTTTTATTATATCTGACATCATCCACCCCTCCATTTATCCATTACATGATATTTTACCTGCATGTGTCAACACCCACATTCTTCATCACTACAGTAATGGCAGACGAGGTGCCCTCCAGCAGTGTCCCAAAGTCAACTCTGGATGGGAGGAGCTGGAAACCCCTAATTATGACGTTTGGATCCGTCAGAGAAATTGTTCGACACTTCCTCCTCACTGGCTCTTCCACTGACAGGAACTGAAATAAAGGATTCAGAGTGATGTGTGTGAATGTGAAAAAGCGAGACAACAACATGAGCACTGTCTTTGAGAGAGAGATAGAGAGACTTAGGCAAGTGTGCATGTGGTATTTTAGGGCCACATTTTTTCCATAATGCTATGATTACAGTTTATCCTGTGCAAAATGGGTCACTTCACTGATCATCACCTGTAGATGATAGATTGCTTTAGGTTCTTTTTTTACTATTCATAGAACAAATTTAATCTATGAAAACTCGAGGATACAAAACATAAACATTTCAGGATGGCTTTAAGGGTAATAAGTAATTTATCATACTTGATCGATGGGATTGTTTTTTCATACAGTGATGTATTATAGACTTATATTCTTATATAAATGCACATGTATATGTTTGGATACCTGTTGATTTGGTACACTGCGAGGTTTAGAACTGAGGATAGAGGATGGCAATCTGACTTTAGTCCTCCTGGGCTTTCCAGTAACATCTAACTGGACTGCCTTACATTGCCCAGTTGAGCCCTTCCAACTGCTGTCACCTGGCATGGACACACATACAAAGACATCACCAAGCCTGCAAAAATTTGGGAAATGTGATGCATATCTTTTTGAGTGTCATCACCAACACCCTCAAATGGGACAAAGAAGCAGGTTTATCCAGTGCTTTATGTATTTGTATCATTGATTCAAGAAATGGGACGGGTATAGTGTGCTTTCTTGCCTGATAATGCTTTAAATAGAATTCAGACTCAAAATGTCCCTGCAATATTCAGTGTGGTTCCTGATTGATTATACTGTCGCAGCTCTGAGCTTCCCAGCAATCAGAAAAAGGTTCTTTAGGTTAATTTGGCCCCTGCACCAACATTTGATCCATTATTGGTGAGGTCACTCATTGGGGTATTCGTTTCATTATAAATAAACAGAGAGTCGAGGAACGAACCGGCAGTCTGAGGCGTGGGGTTGGTGGGTCTCTTTTTAGGCATCTTGTCACTTCTTCCTGCATGACTGAGAGCAAAACACCATTAAATCAAGCAATATCACACGGCAAATGTCAACATATTTTACATATTTTAGCAATTTATGAAAAGAGGTCAACAGATTTAGATGTTTTATAATTCACCTCAACTAACGTAAGATGAACTTATTTTAAATCATTTACTTCAAATTTGATTTAAAAGCACTTTTGTTAGATTTCATGTAGACAGTGCACAACACATTTAAATTAATTCACACTACATAATACTATAAACAGATATTGAGCAGTCTATAACATCCTCTTCATAAATTACCTTGCTGATTGAGAGGGTGTTGGGTTCAAGGGTCGTGGGGCTGCAGACAAACAGAATGGACACGTAATACAGTATGAATGTTATTGAATTTTTTTATGCACTTATATAATTGCTATAAAATCGATTTTTGTGTTTAGCTTTAAATTAAGTTTAATTCAGCCTCAGTTTCTGCAAACAGGTTACCAAATGGGCCCTGGCAAGTTTCATGTCAACAGCTTGCAGTAAAACACTAACAGTATAATAATTTACTGTTTTCTTGTGGGGCATCTTTCAGGAAAATATCAGTATTGTCTGTCTTGCGGATTGGAGGGAGATGCATGGACAATCTCTTCATGTCTGGTGTTTGGTGCTGAAGGAGGTTCTGGGGAGGAAAAAGCAACAGTGCTGTGGCTCTTGGTATACATTTTGTGTTAAGATCTATGTTAGCTACAGATTGCTCAATAATAACACCAGGACTAAAACAGTGACACACAACACTCACAACCACTTGTTAAACAGTATAGCCCACTATGTAACTTAATCATTATTTACTAGCTATCAAATGTTTTATTTCAAATGTGTTTAAATGTGAAATATTATTATATATAGTACATTTAAGTGACTACATACATTACCTGGTATAATGGAATATTTTCTGGGTGGAAATATGGAACAACAATCTTCTTCCTTAGGGCCACTCTACAAGCCTTCTCCTCACATATCTCATGTCTGAAGTAAATTCGCACACAGAGTACATTACAGATGAAATGATAGCTACAAGTGCAAATTCAATTCATTATTTCCAATGCAGCAGTACTTATAATTTCCTACTTTCTCCTTTTATCTAACATGCGCCCTTCTTTCAGTAGCAATGCAACAGTTGTTGTAGATACAACACAGAATAAAATGTGTGGCAAAAAAATGTTTTTACCTGTATTGTGTGAGTCTTTCATTCCATTTTGACTCCTTTTCATGAGCAAAACTAGATTGAAAAGTAGTGTTTAAGAAATAAAATCCAAACTATTAAAAAAAGTATTTTAAGTAGTTAAATATATTAAATAGATGTCATCTTTCCAACCTGTAACTAGCTGCTGTAGCTGTGTCCTCCGAAACATCAGACTTCTCAACTGTGGCTCCAACTCCTTGACTGTACAGACTGGCTATGTCCACTGTGAATACACGCAGAGGAAATTAAATGAAGTGTACATTCCCCAAAGTGTTCTGACCTCTTAACATTAGACAAAAGCTAACCCACATTTACCACTCTATTCTATTTTATTTGAGTTGTGAACATGTAAAACTAGGGAGATGTTCAAGTGAAACCTACATGTTGTAAGAAGCAGTCACCCACCTGAACTCCTCTTGTCAAAAGTGTGACCTACACCCTCCTCCTCTGCAAAAGACTATAAAATACATAGTTCATTATTTTATTATTATTGTTTGACATAGTTGTGGCCAAGTGTAAATATTCTTATTACACTATATGTTTAATATTGAGTGTGCTGTGTGTGCTGACCAGGACCAGATTGAGCAGATCACTGGCATGGACACACTCCTCCACAGTGCGAGGGTCTTTAACCATCACCTCTTCTGATATCTGCTCCCTCTCCATTAAACACTCAATGTATTCCTACAGCCAAAGTCACATTTCAACATGTGTCAGAATTAAGCAAAAAAAAAAAAATCAAAAATTATAATTTACAGAAAAAAACAAGGGTCATTTTTAAGAGTCCAGTATTTGTTATCTTTTGTGTCATTTTAATGTTCTAACCATTTTTGAGATAAATTTCCTGATAATAGAACAATACAATCAAACTGACTGAGTAGAAATCACAGACATTGCTGTTTTACCTTCAGCCGAGTGTCTACAGTATGTTTGAGTGGAGTGGTAAAGGGTCGGTACTGGTACAGTTCCCTCAGCTTCAGGACCTTAGGGCAGCTCCTGACAGGTTGACGTTGTGCTGCAGAACCATCGGACCTCTCTCTCAGAGTCAGACCTTGTCCTATTTCAGTACCAAACAGAGGACCAAGAGTCTTCTTCTGGAATAGAGAGAGGCACAGAGGAGGGATAAAGTCAGTGTTTGGCTGTTGATGTGTTGTTTGCCTCTGTGTACATGTACTGCGTGTTTATGTGTACCTATACCTCTTCTCTGGGGAAGTCGTGCCAGCTGCGGTTTCTAAGGTTGGGAGGGGTGATGTCTGGGTTCTGTTTCCCTAGCAACCACCTAGACCACACACTCTGGTAGCTAGGCTTTATGATGGTAATGCCAAACTCATCTGGAAGAATCACAATAATCACATTATTTTCTGGAGACTGAGATAGTTTTTTCTATTGCTCTTTTTATAAGAAAAATAAGAAAAGTGTCAACCCTCAGTTAATCGACTTCAAAAAAAATTGTAGATTTCAATGTAATTGAAAAGATACTGATCAGTCCACCTTCTGTGTCTGGCAGTGGCTCCTTCAGCAGTGCTATGGTGGGCTCTGAGTACGCCTGGTAGAGCAGCTCTTCTACAGTTTGAGAGCTCAGTAGTTCTGTGCCTGACCCATCTTCATGCACAAGGAACAGCCTGGAATGCAATATGTTTTTTCAAAGTTTCTGTAATGTTGCCATCTACAAAAGCAACATCATGTTCCTGTTTAAGAGAAGTTTGAACTATTGGCTATTTGACAGTCGGTTGTGGGTTTCCTGTTTTCCAGTGTCAAATAATAGCAAAAACAGTTAAATATTGATGACCAAATACTCTCAAAAAAGCCATTCTCGTGGTCTATGTATGTACTTATGTATGGAGGCTTACCTGGGACTATGTTCTCTGTGTTTTTCATGAAGCCTGGCCATTTCTCTGTCTTCCTCCTCCTCTGGCTCCTCCTCATGATGTTTCAGTGTGCTTGGAGCCGGGCTGAAGTTCAGCACTGATATCTGCCCATCTTCCAACACCTGCAACACACACACACACACACACACACGCGCACACACACACACACACACACACAGGTAACACACGCACACACGCACACACGCACACACACACACACACACACACACACACACACAGAGATCTGAGAATGAATCGACTGAGGCAGATAAGATTGTTTTTGTTACTCATGTGATATATTTAGCACCAGTGTTTTTTCTCAGCAGTGATGGTTTTCTTTTCACATCTGCAAAACTGTCACAACACTTCCCCCTGTGCCCTTAAAATAGAAACTCAAGCTGATAAGACTTTAACCTTGTAACTGACCAGGGTTTAATAAGAGGAACGGTCATTATTATAGAGGCAGCGAAGCACAAGGAGAGGGAGGAGGCTCTGCAGTTTAAAATGCTGAAATGACTGGAGCTTGTAGTAAGACTCACAATGGATTTACATATATTTGAAATTTGTCATACTTCCCAGCACAGAAACAAAGACGAGTATGAGGGACTGTAGATTCTCTCTGTCTTCCTGTGCAAGCCACTTTCAAACACGTGTGTGACGACACTGAGCCTTCCTCTTATAATACTGGTAACTGACCTGGAAGTGGTTCCCATCAGGGTCTGTAATGTCACAGGCCACCTTGTCAGTGTGGCTCATGGTGTAACTTCCTGGTTGGTTAGTGGAGGTGTCACCCTTTGGGCTGGGGGTTATAAGGGAGTCGGATGAGTACACACACTTGCCATCACTGTGGATCTGCAGTAGCCCCAAATTGGATGGGAACACCTTGGACACATGTACAAACACAAACAAACATGTCAGTAAAAAGACAAATATGTGATTGTGTATTTAGCTATTCATCTGTGGCAGAACTCATAGGACAAACATACACATTTTAAAGTCACTATTGGTATAATTAAGGGTGACACATACAGTAGTAGCTTTAAACATAGATGTCATATTTTTCATAAACCACCCACCTGATAGGCTCCATTGTTATTCCCAGTGATGACAGTTCCATCTGCCAAGAAGACGTGAGCAGTGTGTCGCTCTGGGTACATCACCACGGTGGCGTAGCCCTCCTTCTCCACCAAAACCACCCGCTCTTTGGTTGACACACTTCCCTTGTCACTCTCATATGCACTTCTCTTACCATTCTCAGTCATAGTCTCTTCGGCAAACACACTCTCCGGCTCATTCTTATACACACAATTCTCAGCACTCTCCCTTTCATTGCACATATTCTCACACTCACTCAGCTCTGTGCAAACATGTCCCACACCCTCCTTGTCACATATGCTCCCTGCACCGTTCCTGTTAATCTCTTCCCCATCGCCACAAGTACCCTGAATATGCGTGTTCTCATTAATGCTCTCCGCACAGCGTGTGATGCACACACACTCTGTGCAGCCACATGCACATTCAGAAGTTGATTTAAGGGTCCTGCTCTCAGGCTGCTGCCCTGGAAAGGTGACATACACAGGGACTAAGGTCAGATAAACATTGCATTTGATTTAAAAGATCAGTGCATGCTAATCTGATTGATACATGTGTACGTGTGTGCTGCAGTTTCTGGGTGCAGGTGTGATTGGCTGGTTGCTGTGTGTGAATGTGAGCCAAGTGTTACCTGTGTGCAGCAGTATGTGTGGCGGTGTGTTTGGTGGTCTGTCTTGGTAGACCCTGGTGATCCTGGTTCCGTCCGCATGTTCGACACTTAGAGATCCATCTGGGTTCTGGACAGAAACCACCAGATCCTCCCGGCTCAGCATCACCTGACACAACAACACAGGGTTACTCTCTGCAATTAAAAAAAAACCCATAAGGACATTTTGAGTGAAATATCAAAAATTTGAAACGAAACAAGGAAAAACTCATGTAGAGTTGTTGAAATATCGTTGTAAAATTAATAGTGATTCTTTGAAAATAAAACGACACAATGGTAGAAATGCCTGGCAACCTGTGTAGTACCAGAAGCACTCTTACCTCATGGGTGATGGGGTCTGTAGCCTTAAAGGCGAGGAGAGAGGTGGTCGGTATGTGTTTGTGTGTGGTCCCAACAGTGCAGATTCGAGCCCCAGAAGGAATCGTAGTTAACCAACACCCTCTCTGAGTATCAGTCTCCTCTGTGCTCTGCTCTGTACAGACACATCCAAAACATACAAAGCCAGCATGACGTTGCATCACTGCAAAATACACTTAATTATCTTCCTCACAAGGGGCCAAATAAATATCATTAGACATTGAATGAAATATTGTGTTGCAGATTAACCTTTCGTGTTGTCCTCAGTTTCTTTAGCAGTGTTTTCCTCCTTGACCTCAGAGTCAGGCACCCACACTGGACCAGAATCCTGGCTGAAACTGACAGAGCTGTCTGCAAATAGTACCTGTAGTACACACACATGCAGCTAATGATCTGTGGCCTGTGGGTATATTTAGTGTGATCAGAGTTAGTCACCAATTTAGCACAGAAATTCCCAACTAGTCCTTTATATATGAATATCTATAAACGGTATGTTTACCTCAGTGGAGCCGTCTCTCATGTATCGTATCACGGCTCCCTGGCTGGTGACAGTGCGTGACAGTTCTTTGGAGATAGAAGGGTCCTGAAGCTGCCCTACCTCTCCCCGACCATGAAGAGGAAAGCTCTGTCGCACTAACACACCCTGCTCCTCTGAGGACATTCCTAGACACAACACACACACACACACATATTATGTAATGAATATCTCAGATTAAATATACTGTATGTATAGAGACAGTGCAGCTAGACTAATTTGTAGACATCAAACCAAATGACAACAGATGAGTGTCCACGACAGTTTATGAGGAGTAGTAGTAGTAGTACTCTGTTGTACTGGACTGGAGCTCCTTCAGTTGATTTTTATTCTCACTTCATAGCAGTTTTGTAAGACTACGCTTCTGGGGATGAGTATGTACAGTACATACAGCACCAGTCATAAGTTTGGACTTTCCCATTCACTTTAATGAGAAAATGTGTCCAAACTTTTGACTGTTATGGTATACACTCCTTGGAAAGAGCATCACTCACCTTGTGTATCCTCTCGCAGAAATTGTAGCAGTAGACCATTAGGGACAGACAGGTTGAGACTGTTGAATGGACTTGACGGCAATTCTGGCTGGCCTTCACACACCTTAGACTACAAACAATAACAAACAAGCACATAAAGTATAACATCAACTTCATGATGAGTCGAATAAGCAAACCTACAGGTCCAAGATGTTTATAGTATTTCATAATGTGGTTTAACAGTATGTGAAACCTGGAACTCTGGAGGTCTGATCTGGCTGGTTGGGGTGTGTGTCTTGGAAGGAGATAAATCCAGGTCTCTTCCCATAGAGCCTTGGGTGAAGATCTCTTGAGCCCTTGTTTCAGTGTCCTGGGAACTCTCTAAAACATCCCCAAACCGAAACACACCGTTAACACTACCCATGATATAAAGAAAATTCAAACTTTTATACTACAAAATAAATAATAGGAATCTTTGGAACAGTGTGACACCTGTGCATTCTCCTGTGGATCCGTAAAAACTGTATGAGAGATGGATTCCATTATCCAGCACTGCAGAGAGGGAACCCTGCTTCACTATTTTAATCTCCACAGGCTCAGTCACTGGAATGGACACAGACAGACACACAGATTATGGTGGTTTGTTCTTCATTATCATCTACTAATATATCTAAAATAACAGACAGCCACTTGTAGTCATGTCTCTGGACTCAGTGCACTAATGTCTCTAAAGTATCAGCATCTTTACCTTTAAAATCTTCTTTTTTGTCATTGTTTATGTCTTGAGGCTTAGGGGGAGTTTTCGCCCCATCAGTAACAACTTGATTGATGTGTGTGTAGAAATGATGCCCATCCTTCTTCACAGCCACTTTCATCAGACTGGAACCTAGAGGAAAAATGGTAAAAAAAAATGTAGAAAACCATCAGTGCCTGCTACTCCCAATAGCTGTCAGTAAAGAACAGCTGGGTTTAACTTTGTTTTTCATAATTCATAGCACAGAAAATAATGTTATGCTTCTACACTACAGAAAAAGCTTTTTTTATACAAACATGGAGAGACAAAATGTACCGTAGTTTTCTCTAGTGATCTCATATCATGATGTTTTCAAAATCAGAAACTGCTTTTTTTGTTTGGACAAAGGCATTTTCTTTGTGTTTTAAAAATATGCAAATTTTGAGCATTTTTTACAACTTCACCTTCAACAAAGCTGATGTTCTCCACAGTGATTTGTCCTCCATCTGAGGGGAAAAGGTACTGGAGATGACCTGACACATGGATCAATCTGCCATCCATAATGTAGCCTGTGAAACCCTACAAATCACACACACACACACACACACACACACACACACACACACACACACACACACACACAACCATACATACACAATGATGTATTACTTTTGATTGATGTAGTAACGATCTGCAATGGTGATATCAAAAACATGGCAGACAGAACTTTACTATCTACAATCTGCTCTTAATTTCTCTCTTTTCTAATGCAAACATACCCAGTTAATTAATGATTTTGTCTGTGTGCCCTCACATTAAAGGGTACCTCTGTCTGATGCAATTCTTTGTTGTCCTCCACAGGGGGCGCTGCAGTAGTAATTGACTCTGTGGGAGTCTTGGCTGAGCTGACTGCCGTCTCTGCTCTACTCTTTTTGCCACTTGCCACAGTCTTCTGGCTTTTCTTGGCATCCGTCGACTTAACATCCTCTTTCTGCTGCTTGCCTTTTGGTGTATTGTCTTTCTTAGACTTCTTAGCCATCTCTTCCTCCTTCAGCTGCTCCTGCTCCAGCTTCCACGCCTGTAACCTCATGCACACAGTAATACACACTGCAGTCAAAGTGCGAGGGACTACAAAGTCATGCCATGGAGACTTTGGAAGAGGCATTCTTCTGTTTTTTTAGCAGATAATAAGTAATCTAGAGAAAATGATTGGTGTTGATTAGTACTGACTTTAAGGGAGTCTTTTCTGATGACAGGCTCCAGAGTATTCTCATCTGTTGCAGAATCAGTAGCCTTTTCATCTAGTCCAGAAACAAAACAAACATTTTATTTGTAAGATTAGATTAGACTCATTTGATCCCCAGAGGGGAAATTTGACTAGGAAACAGTCTAGTGAGGCAGGAAACAGACAAGAAAAGAGTAAGAAGATCTAACAGTATGGTGGTCAGTACAGTCTCAACACCAGAGCCTTATGCTGACAAGCTATAGTACCTTTTGGAGAATCAGCAGGACTGAGACTTCTGAGCTGCATTGCTTCTCTCTCTGTCTCTTCCTGTCTTGTCCAATCTGAAATAGTGTCTGCGACATGCTCCAGGTACTTCCTATCAAAACATATCATGGAGCTTTAAAGCCTATGTAGTGCACTATATTATCAGTGAGGTTATGTGAGCTACTGATTGGTAAAAAAAAAAAAAAAAAACACCTGAAAACTGAACCTGAACTTGCTCTCTGACCTGAACTTGACATCAGTGTGAAGGGCTGCTTCCCAGGGCTCCTTGCACTGGTGATGAGGACCCATTGGATTGTGACAGAAGATGTATATGGTGTTGTTATGGCTTCCCCTGAAGGTGTCCAGACAGCGATATTCTTCTGAGGCTAACTGGAGTACCTACACATAACGAAAACACGTTTTTTTCTGTGTTAAACTGTAAAAGGTGAAATCTGTTTGACAGGTTTCAGTCCTGTAAATGAGTCTTGCACTCAACTGCCACACTCACTTTACATTTAATAGTAAAATCCTACCAGCAAAGAAAACTTTTCATTTAATTTGAAGTATCTGTGGAATGTCTAATCTGATAGCTCTGGGGGGTGATTTAGCATACATTAGATATGTTTTAACACAATTAACATAATAAACAAGTAGTACCACCTAATGGTCAAACCAAAAAAAAGAAAGAAAAGATGAGACAAGATGAGACAAGATAGGTCACCTGTGGGAAGATGGCAGCATCATGGTGTTCAGCATAGTGCCAGTCGAACAGAGATCTCAGCCTACAACTTTGAATGTCAGATAAGTCCAGCTCAACAAATACTCTCCCACTGATCTGCTAGTAGAAAACAATAAAACATTATTGGGAGGAAAACCAAAACAAATTCTCATTATTCTATTAATATAACATAGAAAATGAAGGTATGACAGCAATACACATATATAAACAATACCTGTGTGTTAGTAGAGTCTTCAGTTAGAAATGTGGGACCTATAATTGAAAAAATGAATCATGGTTATTACAAAATGCTGTTTCTCATGTAAATAAAAAACCCTTTATTTCAACTGTAGTCTGAAATACACATTTAAGACATCTAGAAGCCAATGTTACAATGTTATAGTGTCACAGTGCCTGAATTGACCAACAAAGGATAGCAGACCTTTTGTACGTAGGTTATGAAGCTGCTGTTTAGCATACATCAGTGGGTTGTCCCAGGGGTTTATTGTGGGTGTCTGTTCTTGTGTTGGTTCCAGTACTCCCAGTGGTCTGGCAGCATTCTGTAGTATACCGTGCTGATCCGGACTGGTGAGAGGCATACTCTCAAACACACTCTGATGAAACAAACGCTCCACCTCCGGCCATGGCACAACATCTACATGACATCATTACATTAAAATGTAAGACTGGCCAGCATCTTACACCAAGTAATTCACTTTTTGCATCAATACAGTAAAACAATACAAAAAAAGATGCAAGTATACTGAGCTGAAGTGGTTGGCCCTGACATGTAACTCTCACCGTCTGCACAGTAGTGTTGCAGTTGCTGTTTGATTGCCAACCAGCAGGAGTTGCTGTCCCTCTGCTGAGCTGCAGAGTGGATCAGCTCCCACACTGGAGACAGCTTCATCATGGACATCTCCACCTCTGCTGGATCAAAACCCAGAACCGCCTAAGACGGAGAGATGCACGTACTCTTACAAACACTCACTAGACACATACAAACACATTTATGGCCAAAAGATAAAAATAGGAACAGTGTACAGTTGATATTACATTAACAGTCTATACCTTTGGCTCATTAATGTTTTTGAACCAAAATGACAAATACTTACACTTACATCCCTTAAACGCAGTGCCCTTCCATCATGATGTCTGATAACTAGAGGGTTCTCAGGCCTCCTCTGAGGCTCCTCTGCTCCAAACTTCTCAACAAGCCTCTAACACAGAAGACAAAAGAGAAATTCAGACATAAGTAATTAAATAATGTGTCAGAGTGTTGGAAATGTCTGGACTTAATTGTGCAACCTTTATAATTTCAATAAAAAGTGCAGAACTCCCTATCTCTCTCTCTCACACACACACAAATACACACACACACACACACACACACACAAACACACACACACACACACACACACACACACACACACACACACACGCACGCAACATCAGTTGACTTTAGAAGAGTCAGATAGTTTCAAAGCAGTAAAAGTTGATTTTTTCCAGTAAATAATCCAGTAAATAATTGTAGGAAATTTCTAAGGATGATCAGAAAAGAAAGCAAAATGTAAGGAAATCACATTCACATCCACCAGGAACCAATGTTCCCGATAAACTGTTTGTTTGTTTATCAGATTCTTTCATTATTTATCACACAAATGCTAAAAGTGCAATGTATAACTTCATTTTGTAGCAGTTTTATGTACTATAAAGTACATACTTTCTGTGCTGTGTATGTGCATATAAGCTGCTGTCTACTGTGATTATAGCACCATCTACTGGCCTTGTTTGGATGTATTTGTGGCCCCACTACTATTTTACAATATTTGTAGTTATTGTGGTTGTACACAAAAATATCAGATTTCTCTTCACAATAAGAGTTCAAAGCAAGATGGGGGAAAAAAGGATTTCAATATATTTACAATTTCTGTGTATGTATGTACATCTGAGCTTTCTTCTTGTGATACATATGATTATAGCAGTGATTTGTGGACTTTTTTCAGTAGACAGTTCAAAATGCAAAAAGCATAAAAAGGGGCTCTTAATGTTTTCTTAAAGGGAACTTAATCACTAAAATACAGATCTCATGTTAAAAGATCATGTCCATGCCCCTTATGGTGTAAAACATTCCTGGTATTGTATGATGACTGAGGTCAGAGTTAATACAGAAAATACAAGTTTAAGTTTGCTATATGTCATACATACAGTATTATGTACATATACGTACATAATTCAATGCAAAATGTTTAGTAACACTTAAAATGTCCTTAGAAATACAAATTTTAAAAAGAGTTAATGAAAGAGGAGACCGCATTAGCTCTCACACTCTTTCCCTCTGCTCAAGGAAGCAAGTATTTCAGCCTCCCCCACCTACGTCACATCTCAGCCCACCCTACTTTATGTGTGCTGCAGTGACAACGCTCGCAACGTGACACTGATTGTGATTGGCTGTCCTGGGCTTTGGGACTGCCCCTGCCCACTGAAATGGAAACCATTCATTTCTTCTCTGAGTGCTACAGACCCTCCTGCTCAAAAGAATGTGCTGCATTGGCCGGGAATCGAACCCGGGCCTCCCGCGTGGCAGGCGAGAATTCTACCACTGAACCACCAATGCTGCAGGTGGGGGACTCATGGCTGCAGACATTTTTCTAAGGACACTGAAAATGTAACTGTGTCTTCCATTATATATGTAGCACATGCCAGAATGTTTTGGTGTATGACTGTTATACCTCCTTGTCACTTTGATTCTGCACTGTAGTCAACAAGCTGTTTAACAGGCGGCTCCTCTCCTCTTCTGTGTGTACCAGAGGCAGGAAGCTTTGCAGCATGTAGCTAACCAGCTGATGGTCTAACCAGGGACCACTGTGAGGCGCTGGCTCCTCAGCCACATGGGTCGCAATGGAGACAGGCTGCTCAGCAGAAACCACCACCTACACACACAAATGCACAGGTATGCATGATAAGTAAGGCTACACTTTGTATAGTTTTAAGTTAAAATTCACCCATCTTATCAGCCTAATGCACAAGTGTGCAGCAGCAGAGATGAATTATCTATCCCATTCTTTGAAATTAACACATGACAGAAAGTAATTTCCTAACATCTTACTAACATCACATAAAATCTCACTATTGTGCCTCACAATAAATATATTTAGACAGTCTTTATACCACTCACAAAATCATTAATCCGCTGACCACAAAGTGCTGACCTCACACATAGGTAATGAAATAAAAAAACTACACACAGAGACTCACAATACACACAAACAGACCCACACACACAGACCTGCTCCAGGATACAATGCAAGATAAGGGGCACCGAGCAGACTTCAGGGGGAACCAGGTCCAGAAGGTTGCTATAGTAACGCATGTCCACATCTGTAGAGAGAGGAGGCTGCGCTGTCTCTGTCAACAACGTACAAACAAATAAAAAAAGAAGACTATGTTGTCATTCCAGTTAGATTTTTGTTTATTTAAACACAAAAGGAAGCACTGTTAAAGAGAAAGTTTTTACCTTTGTCTGATAGGCTCTCATCCCGCATCGACTTTTTCTTGGAACGTGGAGTCATGGGGGGAGGGGTCGGTACAACCTGGCACAAGAAACACACAAAAACACATAACAGTCAGTGGATAAGGTTTAAAACACTGGAATTACACACCCAGTCAATTACCTTCAACTGGGAAAGTTGCTCCTTAGTGTCAGCGAATATCTCATAATATTTCATGCTATATGAAAATAAAAATACACATGGCTTAATAGCAACAGCAATGGTTTATAGAGTAACTGTATTTCAGTAACTCATATTTTAATAACAATGTACATGCTCAGTGTGAATAGTTTGAATCTGTGGAGTTGCATGCATGTGTGTATGTGTACCTCTGCAGGCTGCGGATCAACAACAATGGGTACAGTGATGAGTCTCATGTTGTCTAGGTAGTGCTGATGCTGCCTGCGCCAGTCCAGACAGTCATAGATAAGACTGGCCACACCATCAAAGATTCCGCTTCCCAACTCAAGCTGGAAACACAGTACACCAATAAACATATACAAATAATTATAATGGATGGAATGGTTAAAGTTAAGACTAAATGTACAAACAGCAGAAAAGTTGATAATCTGCAATATTCTGTACAAAACAAGTCAAAACATATCTGTCAGCCCAACTCACCACAGCCTCAGGGTCCTGCGTGGTGAAGGGAGGTAAGATATCTGGGACAGTGTAGCTGAGCTGAGCCAAATCATGGAGCTTTGTGTCTGGCGGCCCGCGGTCCAAAACTAGTCTCAGATCTGACCAGAACAGATCCAGCTTCTTGGCCTGTGCAGGTAGCTCTTCACCATCATGAACCTCTGCTTATGGCACACACATAAAAAGTCATATAAATTATAAAATCTGTTCTTATTGAATAAAAAACGAGATTCAGCAAATACTGAAGGCCCTTCACCTGCATCCAAATCTGGAGAGGTTGGCTGACTCTTCTCGTTGCCCTCAGAGGTTTGTTGTTCCTGCTGCCCCTCAGATGTTTGTGAATGCTCTGAATTCAACTTGATGACGTTGGATACATGAACACCCAATGCATCAAGCGCCCCGATCAGGTGGGGCTTGTAGAAGCCCAGCAACAGGATGTAGTGTTGAGGACCATCATCTGGCTCATCATCTTTGCCCACACACACACAAAACACACAAATTAATCCATTATTGTTTCTCAAACTTCTATCTCTTGTACATAAAATACATAACCACTACAATTTCTCTACACATATACACTTACTCATTACCAAATGTTATTACATATAAAAGAGATGCAGTCAAGCTAAACTGAGGTGAAAAAAAAAACAGCGTAGCTTTTTAAGCTCCATCAGCTACAGCTGGTTTACCTATAAACTGAGGTGGATCAACATCATCCCTGCGTTTGAGCTTAGTCTTCTTGGGAGGTCCCACAGGTGAGGGAGGATTCTTTCCCTTCTTGTCAGAGCCCTTGGCACCTCCTTTGTCCTTGCTGGCAGAGACAGGAGGAGCCTTTGCATTTACCTCTTCAGCCTTAAACAGAAATAGACAAAAATGACACCACCAAACAGTTTCTAAACTGTCTCAGGCCTACAGCTAATAATGTTTTACTCTGCTCTTTTTTCCTGCCTAAAAACATATTTTAAAAAATGTATGAAATGAAACTGCAGAAAAATGAGCATTAATATCCCATAAGGTCATCACATCATAGTTTGTATTTTATCAGTTCATCACTCCTTTAATGCAAAAATCGCAATGATTCTAACAAAGTTGCAGCTGAAACTTGAGGGCAAATCCACTCTAGTTCCACATTATTACTAACTTATAAGAGAATCATTAATGTAGAATCACATAAACGAAGAAACACTCACTTGCTCCGCTTCTCTCCTCTGCTGATCATTGTCTTTAATCTGTAGCAACTGGAACTTCAGTATTTTTGCCATCAGATCACAGGGAATCTCCTCTCCTGCATCCAGCAGCACCTTTGCAGGCTCTGTAACCTGCATACACACACAAGCACAAGAGCAAAGCCAGCCCACACACACACACACATGCAAGCAATGAATTAAGTACCAAAACACACACAACACACTGTTAAACAACCAAAAGACACTGGCACACTAAAACACACAACATACTCAAAATATTAATTCTGTCTGAATCAATGTGCTCCTCCAAAACACGTCATTCTTACCTCATAGTACACAGGAACATCGTCAGGTTTTTTAGTTTTAGGATTCCCCAGTTCATGGATCTGTAATGAGTAAAGAGACAGTTTTCATTTGACAACATTATTTTTATACTAATTTGAGTATATGCTACCTCATTAAGAAGATAAGCTGGTGTAAAATACAGTAGACAGAGGTTACAGAGTTAAACTATATCAGTTTTCGGTTATTTTCATTTATAGCAGTTTAAATACAGCACTGATCCAAACAAATGTGGACTAGCATAATGGTAATATAGGAGGCATTATTAATAAAATAACTTAGACCAAAACTAAAAATACCATCGTCAGGGTGGTGTCCCAGGTCACCGAGGTGAACAGTTTGCGTTGTGGCTGCTGTACTGCCAGGGCCAGAGCCCGGATCAGCTCCTCGTCCTCTGGACTCATCCCAGCTACCAAACACACACAGGCATGCCATGATTCCTGGAAAAGAGCATTGGGATACAATACAATTATACACACGCATCCAAGTCAACAGCTACAAGTTGCACTGTCTGATTTCACATCACGTTTCTCCCACACAAATGTCCATTACAGATACTAGACAGGTGTTATACAAACGCTTCAGGTGCGCTGTGCTTCAGATGATGATGTAAGAAAACCAAATGCAAAAGGGGAGGAGTATCACCCAGGTGGGGTAGTTGGTTGCAGTCTGAAACTTCACCGCTAGATGCCACTAAACCCCACACACTAACCTTTTAATGTTCACAATAAAGTTCAAATATGACTTTCTAACAGAAGTGACTGATGAATGATAGTGACAGTCAGAGGAATTTGTTTAGCAGTGAATTTTGCAATAAGTGTGCCCTACTACTGAATTGAGATTATATTTTGAATCCCGTTTTACCGAAAGTTGTACCTAATTTACCAGGTAAAAGTTGCCTCAGTAGAGTGTGACATGTAACAAGTTAAAACACCAGTTCAGTAATAAAATGAGAAACGTTTTGAACCTATAATTCAATAAAAACAACAACTAAGGTGGCCAACAAACCTCTTCAAACTGCTCCTTGATGAGACCAGTCTCCCAGTTCTTGTTGGCAACCGCTGTGTTGGGCTTTTTGGCTGAACCCTTGTTAGCTGCCTTGGGTGGCATTTTCACTATTTAAATGTAAAAAAAGCATAACATAGATATGATAGTCATAATATTCTCTTGGCTGAAATTAAATGAGTGAAAATAACCAAGTTAATGGTGAATTTCCTCCTCTAGCGTCGCCTAGTGCTTGTGTTGCCCCTGGCAACTGTAGGACCTCTTCTTCTATAGTATTAAATTGCGGTTGGCAAATGAAAAGAGGCTCATTACTGCCACGGATTGGACTGGAGGCGGAACAAGATAACAACTCTAGATTCTTTCTCCTAAATCTTTTTCTTTTAAACACTTTACTTCCTTAGTGCCTCAAGAAGGTGATAGCAACTGTAGGACATCAGTGTCAAAACACATTGATATTTCATTATGTCTAAACGATTATTAGGGCCATGATTGGAAAAACATTCTAAGATTTTGAGAATATAAGTCGTCTTATTTTGAGAAAAAGTTGTTATTTTAAGAGGATAAACTGTTACCACTAGAACAATGTATTAGTCTATATAATGGGGCAGTATCAGAGGAGCAATCTGCCACCTGCTGAATTGAGGAATCCCATTTTCTGAATTTATAGCCCACTTAAATACAGATTTCACAAATAATGAAATAGGTCTAATACTTTGGCACATCAGCAACAGATTATTATGAGTATCAGGACTTTGAAACAATTGTGGAAAAGACTGTGTCTATTCCAAAGAAAGAAATTGCCTCTTTATTCTCGTAAGTTCAAAAGAAACAACATTTTCTCTCAGTGTGGCCATAATACTCCCAGAATACCCCTCTGAAACCATGACCTAGTTTAAAATGGTTATCAGATTTCTGTAGGTGGCTGCTCAGTCAAATAATGTTATCATTCCTTTTGCCCACTGGATGGCAGTAGTATCTGTGGGCTGTGAGACAAGAAGCCTGCTGGATCAGAACATACTTTAATCCACAAATAATGGTTATTTCTTATATGTACATTGTTATTTCACATTTCAAATACATTTTAATTATTATTGTGTATCATTGTGGTCATAACAGTACAGTAATATGGAATTAATCCATACATTGCAACCATATGACATTAAAATATTAAGCAAAGACCGCTCACACACACATATACACAAACTCTTCTTTAAAGGTATAAATGACAGCCGTTACAAACATTAATTCAACTTGATCTAGTCACTGCACTTGAGCCACAGAGCTGTGATTGCCATTTTACAAGACAGCTGGTTTGGGTTTCAGTCTCTGAGTCACTGAAAAATGACCCAGAGCATCCAAAGAATGAAAATGTGGACCACGTACACTTGAGTGTCTTTTTAACAGTATAATGAATACTGAAACCATTGTTCCACCAGATGAGCCAGATGAATCTACTTTGATATTCTGTATGAATATAAATCTATTTTGAACCATGATAATAAACCCTTCATACAGCAAAAGGGATTTAACCTTAGCCAGGTTTATTTAAGGAAACTGAGATTTTAAATGGTAATTAGATGAATATCGAAGTGGAACAATATAAAGACACTGTATATTAAATGAATGATAATGAAGAGTGAAGTATGAAAGGGGTCGTGGGCACTTCTCTGATCCCCACTCTCAGGCAGCGATTAAATGAGATACAACATCTTTTAATAATGATCATTAGTGTTATTTTTTTTAAGAATTACAATTCAGTTCTTGGAATAGAAATGACCTTTCTCTGTTGCTGCTTTAAGTAAAGTGGTGTAATAATAATGACTGCTAGTTAATTAATTTTTTTATTTAAAAAAACCCAACAAAATATTTTTTAGCACTGTTTGTATTCGATTAAATAAGTTGATATACAATCTCAAATGTCCAAATGAGTGCAAAAAGCTGAATGAGGAGCTTTTCAGGAGAAGACAAAACTATTTCTTGACTGTATTATGATACTTTACTTAAAATAATGAGCAATAAGCAAAAAAGTGAAACTGGGAACAATTTCACTTTTTTGAGTTTTTGTTCAACCCAGCAAAAGTTTCACAAAAATAACAGCAAGGTGAAGCCAACCAGAAAGTCTGATTGTTATGTTTTTCTGAGGGATTTATCTTGGCACATGATTTTTATGAACTTACAATCATTACACCATTGCATAACAGTTTGCTACAGGTAAGTTTTTTTTTTTACTGTGCAGAGCTGCACAGTCTGAATGAGGTCTATTTGAGTCAGAGAAGATGCTCCATTTAGAAATTAATGACACAATACAGAACAGCACGTACACTGGGCCTCTATAAACGATGACGCAATGGGACTTAATTCCTGGAATGCCTTTTGCTCTGCTTATTCAAGAATCTCATGCATCACATCTCTTTACCAGAGTCATGTTTTGGCATAGATCCCCAATCAGTCCTCTCAGAACAGTTATTTAATGCAAGGGGCCATTGTCATGAAGGTGATTTCACCCAGGCAACGACCTAATTTCAGCAGCCCACCATAGAAGGTCAAAAGTGAGACAACGCCCACTTGTTAGATGCCAGAGAAATCCATAATGGAAGCCAACAGCAGTTCATTTGTCATGGAGGGGCTCTCAGATCCAAATATTTCAGATACAACATCTTATGAAGGTCAAACACTACAGCCAGATAAACAGTGTAGTGACACTGAAATAACACTCCGTTCACTCTGCCACTAATAGCATAGCAACATCTCAAAATATCAGTATTTTTTGGGAATACACTGCTGTTAAACATATTTATCATGTGTCTGGTAGGGCTATTTTGTTTCATTGAGCAGCAGGCGTAATGTTTTATTTAAGATCTTCATGCGCTTGCTGCTTGAACACATCTTACTCAAGTGGATATAATATGATACTGATAGGTAGTGTGCCACGTCATACATAAAAACCAAAACTGGACATGAAAACATATTTGAGTCTCTGAAACGGCAAACAAAATGAGACACCGTGTTCTCAGGATGACACCACCTGAACTTCACACTGTGTTATACTTAGGACTTTGAGGTATCCATGATCACATGCTAACTTAACAATATTTTTTTCTTTTTTTGATTTAGTTTTGAAAGTACATGGCATAGAGGCCAATAGGAAACAGGGAGCTAGAGAACGATAGGGCAATGACCTGCAGCAAAGATCCCTTGCTAGAATTGAACCATTATGTTGCATGTGCGGTAACCACTCAACTACCAAGGCGCTCTGTATAATAATGTATTGTTGTTGAAGATGTATTATTATTACATTGAATTTGTTTCTTTTACTTTTGTATGTATGAATACCCCCTGTGCAAAAATGTAATAAAGTATATGTGAAAACTCAAGGAACACTGTATACTTCTTCACAGCCCTGGTACTCCATGCTACCTGAACCCACTCATGTGGGATAAAACAGCAATGTTCGCTTTAGCATCACACACAAGCTAATAGGAAAAATGAGTGACATTGCTTTTGCGCCACAGTCCAGTTTTCTGTATAAGTTTTTCCCTGTTTAAAACTCGAAAGGCAGATAGTTATTGTCCTTTTTCACATTCAATATTAGGTACTAAGAATCAACATCAAGCATGCTTTTGTCTTCTGAACCACAGGAATTTTCTAGTTTAATTAATTATTTAATGCCATTTAGTGCATTTATGGCTTTAGCATAAAAGCTGTTTCGTAATCTATTAGTGCGGACTCTCAATGTCCTGAAGCGTTTGCCTCAGGACAGCAGCTCAAAGTGTCCTGGATGAGATGGATCCCTGTGGATATGGAGAGCTTTCCTGAAACGGCGGGAACTGTACAGATCTTCTAGGGAGGGAAGATTGCAGCTGATAATCTTTTGGGCTGTGGTGATGACCCTCTGGAGCGCTATCATGTCTGCAGCTGTGCAGCTGGAGAACCACACACAGATGCAGTAGGTCAAAATGCTCTCTATGGAGCAATGATAAAAGAGTTGGTTATTCCTTAGTACTTTCAGGAAGTGCAATCTCTGTTGTGCCTTCTTGATGATAGCAGTGGTGTTGATGCTCCAGGTCAGGTCATCCTCTATCCTCTCCTCCACATTATACGTTTTTGTATAGTGATTTAGTGACTGCACTCGCTATCTTCAATCGAAAAACGTAGAACATTTCTGGGGCTTCACGTCTCTGGCATACCACTCACTACTTTGTATCCCTGGGACCCCAAGCACTACCTTGCCAAACCTGACAAGCTGTCTTCCACATTATAATCTTATGTATAGTGATGTTGTGACTGCACTCTCTATGTCCAGTCACAAAAACTTCCAGAGTTTCGTACCCCTGGTACACTAAACACTACTTGAAGCCAAATGACTGACCTGAAAAGACAAAGAATACTGGACATCAGACAAAAAAACCTCACACCTTGGCACTTTTTAACATTGTAGATTTATATTCTGTATTTTTGTTGTCAGGATTGTTTAAAGTCATGTGCTCACAAACACAAGTCTGTATTTACAACTATAAAGTTGCAGGATTTAAAATACTGAGATGACACCTGGCAGACAGAAAAGAGACACACATGTGAATGTAATACATTACATAAGTACAATATTACAAACTACCTCTGTAAACCATTATTTATATGACTGTAACTTTATATTATTTATATGCTTATTTTTGATGCTATATTTCATGGTGTTGCATTGCACTGCATTATACAAAATGTTTTTTCTTAACATTTTTGGCACTGTCCCTGCTTATATATTAATGAGGTGGATGAAATATTAGAAACATATTTCATTATAAAGCAGTCCAATTAAACACCAACACATAATGCAGCCTCAAAACATTATAAAACTGAAGAAATAAGTAAAATAGTCTGAATAAAAACTCAATATTTTGTTCATGTAATGTAGTAATTTTGTTGTATTTCATTAAATTATACATCTATTTTTCTTGACAGCTGAGAAGCCATGACTGTAAACAAAAGCAGATTTGAGATGACACTTTTTTATAACTTCTGTCTTTAAGCCCGTGTTAACTCCTGTCAGACTGCCCACTCTCTGCTCTACTTAAGCATCATTTGGAAGTGCGTGTTGCCAGCTCCTGTCACCGTTAGAGGCAAGTGTTTGAAAGATTTGAATTTCAATACCCAAGGATCATGAGATGTAACTTCAGTAAAGAGGTAGCAGTGAGCCCCTGTTTACCAAACAGAGCATTTAGTTAGTGTAGCTTTCTCTGAATGGAGATCTCGTTCTGGGAGTCAATGTTTGATTTGTCATGGTGACTCATGACCACTGTTAAGTAACCATACCTGGCACAAAGTGGCCAAATTTAGTAAGTTTCTGATATTTTAAATTTTAATGTCACTGTTTTAGGTAATAACATGACCAATGACATATGACACCCAACAGGCAATCTTGCATATATATGTATTCTGTTGTGAAATGAACATTACAGCCTTGTACAGTCTAAAATCAGTCCCTGTTACCTAATGCCAAATCATAATAATGAATGAGTAAACAAGGATCTATTTATATCCACTGTACTATTTACTATGTATACACTATATTAGATAGATTTCTAAATGTAAACAGCCAATTCTGGGATTAACTTGTATGCAAAGAAAAAGTTGTTATTTACAGGCACTGAGGAAACAGATAAACATATGTAGATCATGAAACAACATCCAGTCCCAGTGTGACATGCATGTACTCTTTATCCAAGTTCAGATCATCATCATCAGATTTCCATCTTCCCAGAAAGAGGTTGTTCTATGGGTCAGTAGGAAATGTGGAACTGTGCCCAGCTTATCCCCTGGGAGCAAACAGTCCTATCAAGTAACACAGACTCCCTATGGGGATGGAGAGGCAACTCAGAGCTGGTAAACATCTGTAGTCGTTCATGGCTATATGCTGTGTTGGCATGTGTGCGATCAATCTGATCAGTGTGAATGACTCTGCAGCTATGGGGGGAAGGAACGCCCTCTACTCATTTCACAACACATGGAGCTGTCACTGAAACCAACACTGCGCGCGGGTTTAGATGAATCATGTTGACACCGAGGATCTCAAGTACTACCAATAGATTCATGGGCTTCAGTGAATGAGCTGCCAAGCCTGTACAGTGCTGCTCAGATTCTTTTGGTTGCAGTAGTGTGAAAAAGGCCTTCAGTACTTTTCCATACGAGGTTACATTAATTATGCTGGTGTGTTCCTCAGTATGAGCATTTGCAGACCATACTGCTTCTTTGGACATGGAGCATAAACCAAGTGCTCCATGTCCATATACATGGAGTGAATGTAATCTACTTTAAATGTCACATTTTAAAGGAACTTACTGACAAAAATCCAGACCTAGTGGTCTAATAAAATTCAACATTTGACAGGGCTTAGTGGGATTTCAGCGTAGTTGTAAATTAATCTACAACATGTTCTCTCATCTTGCCACATAGATATTCAGATTGGAAGACTGGGCTAAATACTCAGGGAGATTGGTTATTTAATAACAGGTCTACAGCCATGCCAGCAACTCTGTAAGGCTATAATTAGGCACAGCAGTGCTGTGAAATAGCCTAAATGCTAAGGTCAGCATGCTAACATGTTCACAACAACAATGCTGAAGTATTGATGATGATAATGATGGTGGTACTATGAAGGTAGATTCAGCAATTCATTCATGTAGGAAACATGAACATGTGTATCAAATTTCATGGCTATAAATGTGGTCATCATTGGGACCTCTTGCTCAAAACCTCAACCTCAATATTGGCACTAGATGAAATGTCAGAGGATCACAAAGTCATAAACTAGATATTATGGCATAAATAGTTTCCTTGCTAGCTTGGATCGGTTCAGTCTTATGATTTGGAAAATGTTCAGTAGCACCAGTGAATCTCCACAGATACATTTTCAGAGCATTGTATACTTTTATGGGCTCAACAATGCAAACTTGTGTTGCTGACCCACATTAGCACAGCAAGGGAAAGGGATCAGGCGAGGATAGGGTAAGACACCGAGTAAATGATCACTGGTGCTTTGTCCCTTCACAATGACTGTGATGCATCTTGCACAAGATCATGTGCTTCTGTCATTAACCTACTGTGACCAAGTCACCCTGTTCTCTTGTTTGTGCATGAGAGACGTGACAGTATAATTGGAAAAATGTTTATGCAATCAACATAAAGTAGTCCATTATGTCAGTGCCCTACTTTAACCTCAAACTTTGCAAGTACAAAGATGAGAGGCTGAATTGGAGGAGTACATATTGAGCTTAAATGCAACTACTACAAATATCCCACACAAGAGCCAAAATCTTTTATTCATCTGACTTTCATTTGTCTAGCCCACAAACACCGGCCCTCAAAATCACTATGGAGACACCTCCATTAAAGACAGCAAGAGAAATGTCACACAAACTCTGCAGATTCACACAAGCAGCTGATGTGCTTATATAAACAGCCACAGCACTTGTCCAAAAGCTGCTACTTCCACAGAATACACCTCTGTGCAATCAGAACCTGACAAAAGTTTCCAAGCTCTAATAAGACCTGTTGAAAGGGAAGAGTAAGAACTAGAGCTGTTAAGAGCAGTAACTAATCATTGACGATGTC
Source organism: Scomber scombrus (assembly GCF_963691925.1). NCBI lineage: Eukaryota > Metazoa > Chordata > Actinopteri > Scombriformes > Scombridae > Scomber > Scomber scombrus. Next base: position 15,995,092 of record NC_084992.1, on the reverse strand, counting down.
AGTAATATACATTTAAGCTGGGTCATTTTTATATGAGTTACACCAAAAAACACTTTAGGATGCCTCTAGTTTTTTTCCTTGAAGTGACTGTTAAGATGCCAAGCCAGAAATTCTTTGCTATGCAAGTCAGGATCAAGCATAAACACATACGCCACATTCTTGCAGAGATCTTTCTGTGCCTTTTGTCCTCTTTTAAAAAGCCTGCATTGTGCCTCTGCTGCCTGCCCACTCCAGGCTTGGTCATGGCTCCAGAATATGCACAGTAATGTTCTGTGACTGCTGAACAGGCACAATTATTCAAAGATTCTTCATTAAATACAAGATGCATATGAATCAGTCTGCAAATGTGATATAAGGTTGAAGTCTTTTATTGTCTAATAGACAAGGACGAGTTTCAATAGAGTTCAAATGGCATACAAAAGTTTGCAAACTAGGGAATTCACCAAAAAAAAAAAAAAAAAACCCAGCTGGACCTCCAGTAATTTCATTGCACCTCCCTGTTATCAAATGACAAAAACAGATAAGCTTTCACATTTGAGTGATCCATCCTTTTATTAATCTATAAAGGCTCTGCATTGAAAAGGTGTGTCTAGCGGAAAGGAGGGGCGTTAAAAAAAAGGAATAAAAAAAAAACTGACACTAAAACTTACAAATAGCGGTGATCTGAGTGGAGGAAAACAAACAAACCAAACACTTACGATATGACGTTTAAGGCATCCACATTCCCTAAGTGTGAGAAGCCCACACCGTGACAGCAGCATCTTTACAAGACATTCAGTGGCTTAAATATCTGCAGCCCTAAATACAGCACAAAACACAACTAGCTACATATGGCCCCCAAAAGACTGCCTAAATTTCAGTCTCTTATTCAAGCCTAGGAGTGTTTACTGTTGCTGAACACATTCAATGTATCTGGAAACACGCAGATGCATCAACAAAGTGGCTAGTGAAAAAAGTGTACACAAAAGTGTACCCATGGTATGCATGTCCCTCTCAAACATTAACAGTTTTACATTCATTTGCAAAATGTACAATTTAAAATTGTGTCTGGACAACAAATGCTCTTATTAGAAAACAAAACATCCAGAACATTACAATTTTGCTGATAAAAAAAAAAGCACTTAGAAACACTGAAGCCAAACCAGAACTATCAGGCTCATTTATGCATAAGCTTTCAACTTTGTATCCCAAGTTTCAAACAGTCACTCAGGAACTGACTGGCTGCTATTAGATAAACTGACAAACTGTATTACAAAAACACTGTAGAAAATGTGTCTTTTACATTGGGGCAGAAGTGCATTTACCCACAGGAAACCCATTATCCCACTCTAATCTCCCTCAAAGTTCAGCACTCCTCTACCACGGTACCAGCCGAGGAGGAGTACAGTTTTTTCTTGACGAGTCGGAAACCTGGACTCAGTTTAAGTACATGTCTGAAAGATGGGGCAAAGCAGGTTCCCATAAAGAGGAAGTCCCGCAGACTGGGCCAGGCTGTGCCATCCTGCTTAAACACAAGTGTCAGTTCAAACGTGGGCACCACAGCGGCGTCGTACACGATGCGCTCCAGCCTCTTGCAGCCCTTGTCCAGCTCCAGGTGGATATAAAGGACGCAGCCACGCAGGCCGCACGGCTCACAAGACGCCAGACGCAGGACTTCCCGAGCTATCCTCCGCGTGAGCTTCTCGGGTACCAGCACAGAGGAGCAGTGCAGCGTTGTCTTCTTGGCTCGTGACAGGCAGTTCTCAAACATCTTGGCCAGCTGTTGACAGGTTCTGTCTTCAGAGACATCTGCACTCCTCTGGGGCTCAGCCAAGCAGTGATCCCAGAAATCCAGTTCTGGGGAAAAACAAATTTAACATTTAGGAATCAGTGGTAGCTTTCTTATTTAATTTCCAAATGCTGCAGAATAATAAACGCTATTTCAAGATGGCAACATCCACAAATCACATTAAGTGTTGCTGTTTATATTTGACCACTCTAAAAATGCCAGTTAATGAGTGATTGCAGGGATTCATAACTACCTACTGGTTGCAATTTCCGGATGTGTTTTTCAAAAAAATACATTTCATATAAACTCTAAATACAGGGTTTAAATAACAAGCCAGCTTTTGACAGCAAAAGATGGTTTTGCAGCCTGTTATTGTACGCAGGCTGCTGTTGTGCAGACAGACTGAAGGGATGACTTCATCCTCTGTTGCCTCCCCCCTCCGCCCCCCTCTACTGCAGCAGCCATGCACCACACAGGGATAAACAAGCACACAACTGGAAGTATCCAGCAACTAGCAGGTTAGCTATAAAGACAAAAAACACAGAAAGACCCGGTAAGCTTACCTTTCTCAATGCAAGCCTGGTCATATCTTCGCTCAACCAAATCCGATATGCAGTCGCTGCTTTTGGTCTTTAATGTGCTTGTGGCAACCATGGTGACAGTCTTGATTTCTCCAGGAGTGGGCTGCTTTCCTGTGGTTTAAGCAAAGCTGCCTGAAAAAACAAACATACAAAAAACAACAACGATGTAGTTAGGTGTCACTGCAACAGTCGAAGCGGGTTGTCTTTAGCTCACGAAGAGCCAGGTGGCTCATTACGTTAACCATTTCACCATGTAAATGCCTTAAACAGTGAAAATGCAGTAATTAACAGTCACTTCATGCCCGCCACCGACAAAACTGAAGTTTACTAACGTTACTCAGCCGTTAACAGCTAGCCATATCATTTCTAGTCAATATTGAAATGACTTACCTTAAATATTATTTAGTGCAAAATAATTTAGTTTAGACGGTTTCTCATAAATAAATTCATAGGCGCATGTCTTTTCTCTCCCACACCGACACATACACAAACACACAAACACACAAGGTAAAAGTTCTGAGGAGTATTTATACCTTCCTCCTGCTCAGCTGACCCGAGGGTTGGACCAATCACAGCACGCCTCTCGAAGACTCGAGCTTATTCCTGATTGGCGGTAAATAGGGCTTGATTTAAATAATTGACCAATGCTTGTGGGCGTGTAATTTGGTTGCTACGTGGAAGGATTAATATACTGGCTCTAGACTGTGAGATGAGTTTACCTTGAAAAAGGGCTGAGTGGTGATGAATCCACCTGAACCCTGTTTTTTATTTGCTCATTGGGGATAACACCCACGAGTTTAACAAAATGTGGACAAACACTGGGGTCACATCAACTTCACACACATTTTTATTTGGAAAACGTAGAATTAGTTTTGGTTGGATCTTTTGTGCTGTAAGGCCCAAAGAAACATTTTAATATTAGCTTATTCTTGGTAAGAGTACATTTAAAAATGTAAAACAACCATGCAGTTAAAATACAGGCACTAAAGGAGAAGTTCAGGCTCTTTGAACACATTGTACCATCTCTATACAAATCAATTAAAGATTTAAAACTAGGACTATATTTTTATATCATTCAACAGCTACAGGTCGCTTGAGGCTTTGACAGTGTGCTAATTATTGTTTTAATCTTTGTTAAGATAACGAGTTGTCCAAATGTTACTGTCCAGTATAGTTTTACATTTTATGTCTTTGTCATATCATATAACCCCTATGAATCTTATCTTAAGAGCTGAGGCAAATCCTTATCTTAAGAGCTGAGGCATGAATAGCATTTTCAGCATAATTAACTCTTAAAACATGGTAATCTCATGAGGCAGAAGCATGAATATGGAGTCTTCTGGTTTGACCAGAAAAGCACTAGTTTCCAAAATTGTTTCCTGGGACCTTCACATGCCAAACCGGGAGGGTGCAGGCGTCTGCAGCAAAATGAAGCATTATTAGTGGTTGGCATATTAAAAAGAGTATTCAAGAATAGCAGCTCAGAGTGAAATTCTGGTGGCTTTCTACCACAGGCATGTAATTATCAGCACAAAAACAATATCTCAGATGGATGTCTGAAACAAATCAAAACATATGTTTGTGGAAAGATGATTCCCCTTGATCAGGTTCACTGAACCTATATGTCCCATCTTACTGTATGTGTATATGTATGTGTGTGTGTACATTTGGCAGGGAAAACACTGAGCACAGTTGTTTTGCTCATCAGCAGTCTATCCCCAATCAAGCAAGGTCTCAAGAGAAATTTTCTCCCAGTAACTGGATCTGCCCCTCTTACCCCCAGCAGCTCGGCTGGCTGAGGGTGATGGAATTCAGTGAACGAGAGAGCGCTTTCCTCCAGTCACATGGGGAGAACTAGATATGCCTCAGAAAAAGTCACATGCTTTAGCTAGTGTTACTGCCTTTGTGGATGCAGGCATCCCGTGTAAAGTGCTGGATAAGCAAGGCCTTTGTTTAAGTTCTGTGCAAAAGGCACTGATGTTAGCACAGGATAATATTAAGCTTTCGGGTTATTTAATACATGGTGTGATACAGGTAGGTCAAGGTAATTTCTGCAGATTTTATGACAAGAAACGTGGCACCATCAGTCTCAAGGAAGAAAAAAAAGTTTATAATCTTAGTTATGGAGATCACAGTTTGTGTAACTTCAGCAATCATTGTGACATGGTTTTAATGAGGTTTTAACCTAAATGTATGTTTGTTCTACAGTTTCTGAGAAAGCAAAGCATGCAGACCCAGTAGCCTACATTTTTATATTGCGTCATAAAAACTTAACAAGCTTGAAGTCATTTAAATAGTAAAATGATGCAGGTCAGCCAAATAAAATGGAAAAATAATTGTAAGTGAAAAATCTTCATATTCTTAAGTCTGTCATTTTGAGTGTGAGCTTCACTGGAAATTTCAAACCTCAAATTCAACATTTGTTTGATGTAAAGTGGTATAAAACTAACAAATCACATGGTGCCTGAAACTTAACCCGATAGTGCCCTTACTCTTATCTGCTGATGCCGTCACGCTTTGCAACAATGTGGGTTTACTGAGGAGCTTAGATGAAAATAAAGTAGCACACTGGGATGTTACTTCAATTTTCACAGCTGACAGTAAAATCATATATATCACATATCACCTTAGTAAATCATACATACGGTAGCAGAATCAGGGCAATACAGTGATATATTTAGTTATGGGTGCAACAGTAATTCATATATAACGATGGGACAGTGTAGCAGCTTCATAAACCTAAAAAAAATATTTTAGGAAACAATTAGCATGTTAAGAATAAGATTTTAAAAAATACATTGTAATTGGTATACTTTAAACCTATCAAGAGGATTTAGTGATGGATGTATATTCTGATTGAGTTGTTTTTTTCTGTGTGCGTCTCTAAAGTTCAGAGTTCAAAAAGAAAGCCTTCTCCGAACTCCATGAAATAATATCCTCCAACTAAAGGCCCAGGAGAGGTACTGTGTTTACAGCAACTGGTGGATCAATCCATTTGTTGTTGTTGCTAAGACGTCTCCCGTGCCTCTCTGTTACATTTTGCTTATATATGAACTTTGCTTTTCCATGACCTGCAACACTCGCCTCTCTGTAACTTCCTGTGCTGCAGTTACGCAGACCAGAGCTTGATACAAATGTTTTAATCTCAATTAAATTTCACTGGTAAAAAGGACTTCAAAATATTTGTTTCTTTCTATCATGTTTCTTCGGGTGGCATACATCTGGTGTACAAAGACTTGCAGTAAAAGAGTGGAGAGCAGGCTATAGTAATGTGAAGCACCTTGACCTTCACTGTCTGTTGGTAAGGCAACCAAAATCTGCTTTTGAATTTGTTCCATGTGCAAGCTCCTGTTTCCTTGGATGAGGCAAAAAGATAAAAACGTGTAGTGTTTCAGGTTACTAATCCATCGTAGTTTCAAATGAAGGCTCTGTTAAGAAGGCTGGTATGTTAGGCTGGCACCAAATCTCTGCTCAGTGAAACGTGCTACTTCTCTCCCCCATGAAATTTAACAACAGGAGTGCTTTTGCTGAGTTGCATTTCTCTGCCAAGGGAGATAGCTGGATGAATGTGCAGGAGTATTCCTCGAGCATGCCAGAGGGTTGCTAGCGTTGCACATAACCGACATGTGTATATGAGAGGGAGCAAAGTCCTTATAGTTAAAAAAAAAAAAAAATGCATAAAGATTTTATTTCTTTGTTAGTGCAAGCAGACAAAATACTTTCTTGGTTATCACTTACCAGTTTGTTGATTTACTCTCTCTTTTATTCCTGATAAATATTGTCGACATTTCCTTGTGCTTTATCCATTTACAACAGCTCTTCATCTACTCATGTAATTACTTGATTCTAAATGCCCCTGCAAACCTACAAAACCCAGGTCATATTAATGCCTGGTTTTAATGCAGCTTTTGATCAATGTTCTGTCAGAGTTGAAATAATTAGACTGTGACACTCCGTGAGTTACTCCTTGCCACAAATTAGGCTATAAAATAGACCAAAGGGTTAGGTGACTGAATGCAATGTATTATGAATGTGTTTATTTGACAGACCAAAATAGTGTCTGATTTTGCCTTAATTCAATAATGAATTCAAAGCGAGCCATTAAATGTTCATCTAGCTGACATCAAGATCCTATCATTGACAAATTATGGGTCATAAGTGCTTTAATGTGCCAATTATGAATTCCAACCAGCCCATTTTCTGATGGACATTTTAAGTAAGTCACTTCCTCCAGAGCAAACTGATAAGGCAGTAATCATGGTGCTAAATTGTACAATTTGCAGCAAACATGTCAGATTTAGAGATTAAATATGTGAAAAATACCTCCATTAGTTCTTGGAAGCACACAGTTGTTTTCAATCAATGAGATTGCTGCCTTACAAATACGACTTTCAGAAAGGTTCCGTTTTGTTACAGCAGAAAAAGCACTCCACTGAAATGAAATTTAAGGGCAACAATTGCATTGATTTTTTGCTGTCAGAGGCTTAAAGTGCTTTAAAAGAGAAAGTGAAAATATCATGAAAATGGAAAAGTAGATAGTTGGCCTAAAGAGTGAGATGAAACACTGTGAGGGAAAAAAGGCTGGCATGGCATCTTGAATGTAACTCAGCCCATGCCACAGCTGGGAGGGCATTATACTTGTGTGTGATGGGCCTCCTGCCAACCTGCTCACTGTCTCATTGGTGGAAATGTGCCCACGGTCGAAGCTGTTACCAAGTCTCATCTTACAAAGGCCACAGAGATCGAGTCAGAGTGTGAATCATTTTGAAATGGAGGTCACTACAAAAAATGCTTAAAACTTTTTCTTATTAACTCATTTGAATTTATTCAGGTATCTTTCCTTTAAAAAAAACATCTGGAATTGATGACACAGGTTATAAATGTATTTGTTATGTACTGTATGAAAACTATGCTGTGGTTGAAACAGGGACACAGAGTGAGATTTTTCATTGGTTGCCAATATCTCACTCCAATGTCAACAACCTCATGAAACCTCTCTGCAATAAACACTTTCTTATGAACTGGAGGTCAAACCATAGTGCTTTCTTGTGTAGTGTTAACAGTCTGCTCCTCCCAGTGGTGAATCACTGCACTTACACTCAGTGGAGATCATGGGTTACATAAAAAATACTACTCCCAAATTTCCTGCTATCACAGAGACAAACCATTTAATCAGTTATTTAATTGTGTATTTTCATAAAAGCTACGCAAGCAAGGCTTTCACTATTCAGTAAACCAACCACCCAAAGACTATTAAATTTGATGCACTGAGGCTAAATAACAAAAAACAACATTTTGTTGTGATTTATTTGAGGTTTAATTCCAGCAATAAAACCGTTCCAGTGTCTTTAGATAAAATCCTCTGCATCCCCTGGGCTTCTTGCTTTTGCTTGAGTCAAATAAACACACATTCGAAAAGACCTCCACTGCAGATTCTTATTACTTTGAGTTTAGCCACATGCACAAAACAAAATTGCTGGTGAATGTGCAGTATTGTCATGAGAACTTTCTATGGAATATTTAACCACCTGTTTTTAAACACAACTTTAGATTATACACACATTTCTTTTACATCACATACAAGTCTGTTCTCTCAGTGACAAAAGACAAAAATACAGCTTTAACATGAGGATTTAACAACATGATGCCATCATAATCTGTAAAACAATTCAAGGCATATAAATGAAGTGTAACAAACCTACCAGAACATATGATAATTATGATAATATCAAACTATGTAATCAATTATTACATCCAATATGTGATGTATCTGAGGTCAGTGCACTGTACAGAAAATGTGTTTTGTGATCCAACACGACTTTGTCAATAGTATAATGAAATATTGAAATAAACGTTTGTGTCGATTAAGAATTGTTAAAAATAAAATTTTAAAAAAGACTATATTCCACACGCAAGGAGTTATCTGCTCATAATGTAAATTCAATCAAAAAGACTTTTACAGTTTTAAGTCTTCAGGAATGTCGTGAAGTTCACTTCTTATTGTCACAGTCACAAATGTATAAAGTAAAATGCTGCTTTCAGAATACATAATCATCGCCTACATAAAACTGCTGTTCAAAATGTTACAAAAAATTCACAAAAAAGTAAAATAAAATTCATATTCATATAAATTCATATAAACAGTTCCTCCATCACAGTAGGGGGGGACACCTGTGACTCATCTGCTGGAAGGCTGCCCTTCTTTTTTAAGTTCCTGACATGATATTGTTTCTTTTTTTAGATTGACTTTTGGGCTTTGCCTTTATTTTTGATAATAGATGGCACAGAGACCAACAGGAAATGGTTAGAGAGAGAGGGGAATGACCTGCATTATAGGTCCCCCGCCGGAATCGAATTGGGGATTCTGCCATGATGCGGTATGCACGGTAACCAATCAGCATACAAAGTGCTCCAGCTGCCCTTCATTTTATCTGGCAGCAGCTGAAACATAAAGAAAAACAGTGATTGGACAAGATCTAAATAATTCTATGAGGTTGCTGTCTTGTATTTTATTCCCCCCCCCACGCTTCATCAATGAAACACTAGATGGCGTTGCTGCATTGACTATTGAGAGTATGGGAGAGTACGTGAACCTGCTTATGAGGTGGCACCTGTTGAAAATGAAAAAAAACCAAAACCTGTTGGTAACCAAGTCGCACAATTTTCTGTTGTCAAACATCATATGAGTGTGTTAAATCATTATATAATATAATATAATTATAATTATAATTCAACAGATTATTTGAACAGATTATTTTTTATGGTGTACTTGCTGATAAATTAATTACATCAGTAAAGAAGCAGTTTTTGTTTGTGAGCTTGAGCGTGGGATTGTGCATAGTACAGTATGTGGGGAACAAGTTTGGCAGTCAGATAAGAATGTAGAAAGCTGCAACCCAAAGACATCCAGTAGTCTGTAACAACATAAACACTTTCTTCCTCAGCAAAATTCCAAAAGCATGACTCCATTTCCCTCCAAAAGCTTGCAGTCGAGTCATCGAGGTCTGATTGTATTAAGGAAGGGAGGCAGGACATTTAGTGACCAGATTTATTATTTTTTTCATGGTTGGGGTTGAAGGGGTATATAGGGTGTGTGCAAATATGTATGACACATGCGTAGCTACACGTGCATGTGCACATGCATTCACCCCACGGACACGCATGCCCGCAACGTCTGGGCCACATTGACATTTACTGGCTGCACAATAGCTCCTGTCCAAAATAATCTGTGTTTATGTTAGGAAGTCCCTATCTTTCAAGCCCTGCTGCTTGTTCGAGGGCGGGGGCGCGAAATCACAGGAAACACCTTCTGTTGCCCAGCAAAGCCCAAAAGCCCATACTGCACAATGAGATATTAAAAGCAAGTCACTTCCCTGGAATAATTGCAAGTCTGTGTCTGGAGAAATAACTTTAACAAGTGACGGAAAAATGCAAAAACAGAAGGAACTTGGAAAGAGCCTTTGCGAGAAATAGATGGAAGGCAGCTCACCATTCTCTTCTCCGCCTGATGACTTCACGCCCAGGAGCATGACACCATCTTTGGTGCTTTCGGGCCTGCTTTGGAAAGATGCACTGTGGAGGGTTCGGGAGACAAAGGGGTGAATGTTTTGATGGTGAAGGCGCCTTAAAAATACAATCCATAACATGACAAAAAAGTTTAAACTTACTTCTCAGTTCCGGTGTCGATGGTTTCTGTTGAATTGAAGAGAAGAGATTTTATTTTTGCTGCTCTTTTTGGAGCTGAAATATGTATCTTTTCATTTAAATGATCTATAATTGAGTTAACTGTACCTGTGTGATCGTGGCCCTTCTTGTGTTTGAAATAGAGGACGGTGGCAACAGCAGCTATGGCCACGGCAAAAGGCAACAAGATCCACCAAAGCCTTGAGTCTCCGGCTAAAACAGGAGGAGTTCGTCATCAATATTAATCCAGTTTGACTTGTCAGTTGAGGATAAAATGTCACTGGTAAACCAGCAATGTAACAGTTGCAGCTGCTGACCTTAAACTACACTATCCCAATCAAATTATTCACTTTACCGCCACAGTCTCCACACTGCAGGGCCTCGCATATAGTCATTAAAGGTTCAATCTTTCTAACTTTAAGGAGCTGCAATTGCTTCATCATTGGTCTGAATTTTCCTGAAATACCCAATTAGTGTTGGCATGCTCAGTATGAAATGTAAACTTTTTCTTTAAAAGGGTTAAACTTGTAATAACTGATTTTGTGGCCACTTGGTTGCAGTATAATTCTCATCACTATGAATGGCACCTTTCACATATTAAAAAAAAGAGTCACATGAAACACATATTAGGGCACCCAGCTATCAAGAGCAGTGTATAGTTTAGTAGTACATTACCTGATTTGGGGGTTCCTGGGTTGTCACTGCCAGTCTGAGGATCTTTTGAAATAACATGTTTTTTGATTAGCATCATGTCCCTTGTTACAGTACGATTGAGAATGATTCATTATTTAACATGACTTTATTTATTCTTCATGCGTGGCTTCATATCCAGTATAATCACATATGGTAGAACAGTATAACTTACCAGCAGCATTTACCGCCCCATTCCCCTTTGTTGGCAATGGTGTGGTGTCAGAAACGTCTTGAGACTTAGTAGTAGAGACTTCAGTATCTTCAGAGAAGAACAAACATATCAGCATTTTAAATATTATATTTAAACTCAATTCATTAATAATTATTCTATTCAAAGTGTAATTTCATTTTCATTTTAAAAGTTAATACGACCATTTTGTGTAAACATCTTGACTGTGTTGACTGTGCTTGACATTGTTTTGCCTTATTTTTAAATCATAAAAATATCAATTAAAATGTTACAGTTACAAAGTTCATATTAAGTTTGTAAGACTGTAAATAGTTAAAATATACATTGTCATAGATGTGTGAAGCCATTAGAGTAATGTCTCCACCTCACAGACAGTGTGTGGACTATATGTCGTGTTATGTTGGCAATACATTTTTATTCATAAATGTAAATACATAAATGTAAAAAAAATAATAATAATTAGAAAGAAGGGCTTGTTCTTTACTAGACAAAACATGTACAATATAATATGACTGACATACTGTACCTGTGACATTAGTAGCTGTATCTGCAGAAAATAAAAATAAGCATTTAAGTTCAACCTGATATGATGTTTTTTGAAATTTTGCTTTTGAATATAAGATATTTTTAATTCATTTGACTTGGTTATGATTTGATTAGATTTTGATACATACCGTTGACTGATTTTGATTGATTGAAGATCAAAAATAGAAGGAACATTTTTTAAAAGTAGCTTAGATAGTGCTGTCAACACAGTCGTCATTTGAAAAAGATTCAAATACTTGTGATAATGTAATACTTGTTCTTGTTTCCTCTCACCTGCAGTATTGTTTGTCGGACTATCCAAGTTGTTTTTTGGAGTAGTGGATCCTGGCAACATGGTACTTTGCGAAGCCTCTAATAAAGTTAATTAAAAACATCTTATTTAAATTAAACAAATATCCATCATTAATAGCTAATTATGATCATTACTAATAATTATGACTCTGATACAGGTCAATTATATATTTTGACATAATACTCCATGTGACATGCTTCACTCTGCCACCATCAGGCCAAATTTGCGAAGCAGTTTTCTTTTGACACATATGGAGTTTATTTAATCATCTCTGTGACACAGCATTTGGATAAATACATGAATGTAAAATGTGGCTCCACCAACCAATGAAAAACAAAGATAACATAATAGAGTTCGACCTTTAGCACCTGGCTGGGTATTTCCAAGAGTGGTGGTCAGCTCCGGCTTGGTTGCTGCTGTACTTGTAGCTATTACAGCCTTGTCAGGTGCTGAGCTTGAAACAGGAGCTTTTTTTGGGGGAAAAAAGGGAAAATACCTGTTTTCAGAAACATGCTAAAATAAGTCTATTTGCAGTTTTGCAGACAAAAGAAACCTATGAGAATTTTAAGTATCAATAAATAAATCAATCAATCATCCATCCATAGACCCCCCAACCTGTTGATGCTGGAGCTGTGGGTTGCGTTATTGTTTCTGTTGCTGCTGCTGCTGCTGATTCTGCTGGTCCTGCTGATGCTGTTGGTGCTGCTGCTGTTGCTTCTGCTGATGCTGTTTGTGCTGCTGGTGATGTTTTAGATGATGTTGCAGGTGGAAAAAGACAAACATTGACATAAAAATGGTTGCCTAAGTGGGTTAGAGTAGAGAATAAACTCTGGTCATGCTGTCAGGGGAATCAAACAATTACCATCATTTCAACAGAGGAATCTGGGCTCAACAACAAAATGTAGGATTGTAAAAATCTATGTTTGCACCTCGTCCCTCTCTGCACTTCCCACAGCAGTTTGTCTACTGTGAAAAAAACTGTTTTATTTCTTCTCATGATGTTCTTAGAAAAGCGTTTCAATATTTAACCCTAATTCAAAGTAACAGTTATACATTTGGGGAAATGATTAGGCTATCATTAATGTTCTGGTCTAATTATTAAGCTATTCTAGCAGCTGGTTATCTTAGCTTATCATGAAGACTGGAAACAGAAATAACTATCCTGTCTCAGTCTGATAACAAAATTCAGTTGTTTGATCAGTTCAAAAACTGGAGCCTAAAAATGACAATTTGCTGTTTTAAAGGACAAGTGTAGGAGAACATATGGTTGCTGCAAAACTACAAAAAAAAACAAAACACAAAAGTTCCTCTCCAGAGCCAGTGTTTGGTTTGACCCTTCTGGGCTACTGTAGAAACATTGTGTGCTCTGTGAAAGAGGACCTGCTCCCAAGCTCCCAAGAAGAGCACCAGGCTTTGAAGCTAATTTGACATAGCTGCTGATCTATGTAATTACAGCATCATATGATGCTATTGGGCCCAAAAAGACTTTACTTTGTGAAAGAGATGTCTGTAAATCAGAGGATTTTTTTTTCTTAGCGTCACAAACCCAGCAAAATGACTCATTATTACTATCAGTATTTGATCTGTTTGGTCCAATCACACTTTGAAAGTCCAGAAGAGCCATACGATTAGATGATTCTTATACTCAGGTGATTGTATGCTAATTAAAACATACTTATAAATATTATATTTCCTTTATGCCAATAGATCTCTCTAAATCTACATACTGGTCCTTTAAGTGAAGTGACAATTTCTTGGATAGGAGTTGCCAGGCAACCAGCTGAGACTCCAGGAAGATATGGCTGGTTTCTGTTGACTTATCAACTGAGATAAAACATGTTATTTATTGAGTTTTACAGGGGCTGCTGGGCAACTGCATGCTAGTTGTTATCCCTGTTTCCAGCCTTTGTGCTAAGCTAAGCTAAACTGCTGCAACTGCTGTAGCCTTAATTTTAACACACATATGAGAGTGGTATCAGTTTTCTCATCTGACTCTCCACCAAAAGAAGAAAAAAGAATTTCCCACTATGTTGAATAATTCCTTTAATGCCTCACTTACGTTGTGTCCCTGGGGTGGGTTTTCCATCTGGATGGCATAATGAAAACAGAAAGCAGAAACACATATGTCACACCACGACCATGGGGATGGTAGCCATTTGCATCATATACATTGACTGAAATTTTGAAATAGCCTGTTTTTATGTTGCAGACAAAATCATCAATCACACTGAATGTTGTAGCCTCACATGCTCACAGCCACTGGACATCGGGATCATTAAACCACCCTGCTGACTCTTACGCTCTACATCCTTACTGTCTGAGTGCAATATTTCAAACTCATGTGTTAGCCAGTAATTCAAAATGTTCCCATCATGAAAACACCAGCATGCATTTGTCTTTGTAAAACATGTCTTCAGACAGAATTTCTATTTTAGGTTCATGGTTGTATATTTGCATCATTCCTGTTTGGCACGGCTTTAAAGGCCAGAGTCTGAGACTGAGGCATGCCCTTGCTTCAAGTGTCAGACTGGGGATGGGAGGTCAAGATAGTGGTGGTGGTCGCGGTGTGTCGAGGTGGATATCCTCTGCTCGAACTGCCGCAGCAGTGTGAAGCTGCATCCTGTCCCAGACACACTATTGTTGTCCCCCTGACCTGTGCAGCCGGGCTTCCTGTCTTTACTGCTGTCAGCTGTGACTGCATTCAGTATATTTCACACGAGAGCGCTCGCTCAAGGGCTGAAGTGCACGTTTTAGCACTGACCACATGCAGCTCTGTCTGGCTTCATGGGTGTGAACAGCTAAAGGATAAGCTGAACTCTTCTTGCCATTAGGAGTCCAAGTTTACTCTCAAGTTCTTTACAGCAAGCCATATGAGACAAGTCCAAATCAATCCTCAAGTATTTGAGAGCATGTGTCACATCTCAAGTCCATTAGTAATTCCAGACATGTCCAAACTGAGTCACAAGGAAAGATTTAAGTTTTTTCAGATCCACTGGAGACAAGTCCAAGTGAAAAATGGTGTATTTAGGAGAAGATGTAAATTTTATCTAAAAAAAACAGTCAATTAATCAAGTGCAAGCTCAAGTGGGCTCAAGTAGCGCACGTCTCGAGTCCTTTAAGTCACTCTAAACAAGTCCAATGAACTCTTAAAAGCCTTGGAGCAAGGCTTTAATAAAATCCTGATTCATTTAGCGTCTTTAAGTCAAGTTGCAAGATTTCCTATTATAGGTCAATTGTGAATTAAAATGGAAGCTTCTGAATGCAGATCATTGTTTTATGTGTATTAAAACTAGTTTCTATAAAGCTGAGAGTGTAGTATATAACTATAGGCTCCGCTCTTCTTCACTCATTTAAGTTTGATGTCAAGTTCACATTTTTTGCCACTGCAGTTGTGGAGAACACACTAAAACCTATAAGATATTCAAGCTTAAAACCAATTATTTTTTCTTTTCTTCATATTGTTTTTTTTATATGCTATGTTTAAAAAACTTCAGAAAGTTTGGTGAAACTGTCTCCGCTGGTTGAGCTGTCGGCAGGGCGAGGGTGTTTCCTCCAGATGTTTACTGCTAAACACTGGAAGTAGATTTGTTGCCAGTTGGGACATTTTGGTCTCAGGACAATGATCAGTTTTCTCTGTGAGAGAGGGGGCAGTTTGGTTCCCACTGGCTATCTGCAGTTAGATCACCTATCTAGTCAGTGCAGGACAGATAAAACTTATTTTGCTTCTCTGCATGACAAGCAAACAAATAAATCAAGAGCCAGCCTCTTTTCTTTTTTTTCTCATTTGTCACTTGAATGTTGGTTGATATTGTTGATATTCTTCACAATGAAAAATAAATAGTCTGCATTAAAAGCGGAGGACAATTGAATACATGCATGCATACAGAGACACACACACACACACACACACACACACACACACACACACACACACACACACACACACACACACACACACACACACACACACACACATATCTTATCTCAGCCTAGATGAACGGAAATATACTCTTTAATTGGATGTCTCCAAGGTAACGTTCAAAGTGTGAGTGTCTTTCAACAACACTGTGATCTTTATCTTTGCACATACCAAAACAAAACAAAATTACATGACCAAAAAAAAAAGAGTTAAATGTATATCACGATCAATCTCAACTGATGAAGCACGAGAAAAAAGACATTTTAAATTCATTTTCTCACAACAATGCATACTACTTGATAGAATATTCAATTTTTTTGACACTATAAGATTTAAGATTCAATTTTGTTTCACACATCAGCAAATGAGATGATGATGCACAGACACAAGGCTGAAACTGTCCTAACAGGATGTATCAGTCAAAGATAAAGTTTGAATAGTCCCCTTACCTTCTGTAAAGACCGGGACAGATGCTAGAAGAAGGAAGACCAGAACCCTGATGATCTTCATGGTGATCCTGCAGCTGCGAACCCTGATTTCTTCCTCGGATGCCAACAGAGTGACCAGTGCAGTGGAAAAGGTGTCCAAGCTTGGGCGCTCTGCTGCTGATGCTTATTTTGGCACTTCCCTTAGATAAAGAAGGGGAGGAAATACACTGGCTTCCCCTCCTGACGTAAAGTGGGCGGCTGTGGATACCAGCAGACGGGTGCAAGCCTCAATCCATTTGACAGGAATTTTAACTTTGGTGTAATGTGTTTGAATGCGATGTAAACTCCCATCACTTATTTTTTCCTGCTCTGACACCACTTGACCAGTTTGGGAGGAGGCTGGGACTTATTGGGTGCAAAAACAATGTTATTTGTGATCAGTAATGTCAATAAAGCTTTGGGAAAATAAACTCATAAAATCATATGACAAACTGACAGGAGGCACTTTGGAATAAGTGATTCAGAAGCCTCATCCATCCATAAACAGGAAATACTTGGCTCTCATGTGCACACGTTGCCTCACATTTCAGATTCGCAACAACTATTACATGCATGTATGGATCAGAAGCACATATTCTATAAAAAACAAACATTTTCTTTGGTAAACAATGATTGGAACAGACGACACAGAGCCAAGTCTCGGCGGCCCAGGGGAGCAGCTCAAATATCAAGCATGACGTTTCACTATTCTTCATTGTGTGTGTGTAACAGTGCCTCCAGAAAGCATGGAGATGACCTCAGGTATCCACCACGCAGGGCTAACACGGCTCAATTAGACAGAAGTTCAACCATATTTAATAAAAGCCGACATGTCTTCCCTGAGGTTGTTATATGACACCAACAAGGCGTTCAACTGCTAAACAGAAACTGTAAACAACTTGTCTCAGGGCTCATTTCATTGTCCCTCAAACATCAAACTCACTTGGTGTTCGTATTATCCCTCTGAGGCTCCAAAATCTAGCTCCTGTGTTTTTGGTCCTCCCAAAAAAACAGGATGCTAGAGTTTACTTCCTTTCATTTGAGCATTGTGTTTGATTTCAGTCGAACAAACCCGAGGAGGACACTTGAGAAAACCAGCGATGAGAACATAGGCTGTTTAGTTAAACTGCGAGGTTGACGTCAGAGTATCTTATTTAGATTCACTGCAGGAAGAAAGCAGTAAAGAAAAATGTGATTTGGAATCCTTTTCTGACATCAAAGCTCATTTTTAAGCAAATTTATGCTTTAAATTCATATTTCTGAGAGGCAAATCTTTCTCTGAAATTTACAAAAGGTTTTACTCTGAAAGTCTGTGTGCCTCAATGCTCCTATACATATTTCATCTTTTTAAGAAGAGGAAGTCTGGGGGGGATTTGTCGCTGATGTACACAGGTACACTTGCGCAATCTTGGCCTTCTCTCCTGAGTTTAATCAAAGAAGTTTGTTGAAGAGGAAACACCTTTGTTGTAGAATTGCCAAAGAGCAATTTCCTACCTACATACTGGGCAGTCAATGCCAAAATCCCCATTTGAGAAAATCTTAACACTGCACGGCAAAACACCAAGACTGTTTTAAACAAACTCAACCCGTAACTATGGAAAGATGATAAAGCTCCAAAGGTGATGTGTTGTGTTGCAGGTCTATTTTCTGTTCTTGAACTTCAAGGTTTTAATGACTTATTGTAAATCTGTTGTTTTTGTTTGTGTTACATGCAGCATATTCATTGGTGAAGGCCTTAATCACACCCACACCCTCACTCACACCCACACACACACATACACACATACACAGAGGAGAAGCAGGTTTGTTTCAAGTTGAAATTCATGCACATTTTTATTGAACAGTTATATAAAATACTTTTCATAGTTGCAAGTGCATGCCTCATCTGCCAACAGTTTTGAAGTTAAATTACAAAAGCAAGGCTTCATGTCGTGTAGTGAATTACTTGGGCACTTAAGCAGTTCTTAAAAAAGATTGAAGTATTTTTTTTTTTGTTTCATCTTAAAGTATTGAGCAGTATCAAACCTGTAACTGATATACAAAGCAGAGTTCCAAATAATAATAGTATTAATAATCAAATTACACTTTCTGTGGCACATTTACAAAACAGAACAAAACCGATTTACCTGTTATATGACACAAACAGCTAATCATGCATTTTTGAGTTCCACATTGTAAACACACACCTTCACAAGAATTGTCAAACATGCTTAATTGGACTGTGTGCACTTACAAGCGCAGGTTAAAAATATGATTTCTCGTCCATCTTAGATAATTAAATGCTTCAATTACAAAAGAAGTTGAAGGCATAGAGCATCATGGTGTTAATTGAAAGTATGCAGGTATACGTTTCCAGTATATGTTCACTAAAGCGCAATATATTTCAAAACAGGCTTCCACAGCCACGGTATTCAGATTTTCTATTTCCTTTGTTTGATTTTTATAAAACATGCATAGGCAGACACTTTAAGTTTATTGTATTCTTTTTTTCTTTTTTTTTTCTTTACACAATATAGGTTCTCTATTTTTACTTTGTTCGCAATACTTAAAAAGAGAAAAATTAACACTCAATTCCAGCAAGCCACAATAAATCTACCCCCCCTCCCCCTCCAAAAGAGACAAAAAATAAACATATTTGCAAATGATAGATAGGTAAATGTAAATTCCAGTTATGAAACTCAAGAAAATAGGTATTCATTACCGAGTTATTTAGCCATTATACAGAAAAATCAGGTCAAAGCACACACCAAAAGAACCTGAGGTAAGCATAATATGTACAAAACCATAAAACGTTCCATTATTTGGCATTTCGACAACATTGCAACATTCTTTTTAAGACTGCCTAATTCATTTCAGAGCTATTTTATAAGAGTAGCAAAAAAAAGTTATCAATAAATAGTCCTTATTTAGTTTGTACACCCTTATATGTTAAAAACGTTATCTCATGTTCTGTCCTTTTTAGTGCTGTATTTTTGTAAACGTACAATAGTTAGTAAGAAGTTACACGACTTTCCGTTTCGGTGTAAATGAGCAAGGGTCTTTCAAGAAAAAAAAGAAAACAAATAAATCACCTTTAAGATCTTACTATCCCTCTCTCTTCCTCTCTGACATACTGCGGTGTGGTGTACAATCAAGCACAGACAGGCCTGACCGTTCAGAAATGTGAACCAGCAATAACTTAGCAGATTTGACTATGAACTAATATTTTGAAGGCATATCCAAAAGACTAGCAAGTGAGATGTCCCCCCAGTGTGCGCCCTCTCCACACTCCAACACTCCCCTTTCTTTCCACTCTTTCACCCACTGCCCCGTTTCTGTGGTGGTGGGCCGTGATGAGGCTGGGGGCGGGGCAGCCCCGATGGCCAAGTTGGCGCCTGCTGCTGGCCTTCACTGGATGTTGCTGCCGCTGCTGGTGCTTCCCTTGGTGTCTGTGCCGTTGGTCTCCGAGGACAGAGCCTTGTTGAGGGAGTTGAGGCTAGCGTCTGAGGGCAAGGCATCTCGCCGCGGCGGCATCCTCTCATTGATGCGGTCCAGGCCCTTCGCCTCTTCGAAGCTGGTGATCTTGTGCTGTGGCGAGAAGCCTTTGATGGCTGTTGAGATGCAAGAAAAAAAATGGAGAAAATGGGGGTAATTTCAGAGGGGTGGATGAAATGTTTGAAAGAAAATTAATTAATTAATGAGGTCACGCTTTCCACGCTCACATTCACTCACACATCAAGAGAGTTGCCTCATTTTTGGTTTGATCTTGTTTCATGGAATTATTGTGAGAAAAAGTAGTTTTTGTGACAAAATGAAACTTAGAGACTGAGAAGCTGTTGACTAAATGAACTGCAGGTCATGAAAAGTGAGTAACTTGAGGATTGTGTATACTAATCATACGGTAACTGCATGATTTGGACCCATAAAGACATGGCTGTAAGGAATAGTTTGACATGTATTTGATAAGAAGATCCATTACACTCTCATGTCTGCCTGTTAAATATAAAGCTATAGTCAAGAGATAGTTAGCTTAGCTTAGCATAAAGTCTGGATAGAAATGTTTTATGTGGGTCATGTGCAAACTTGTCATATTTATACATTTTTGTACAGATTAAACAAATGAAGTAATAACATTTTAAGAAGTGAGCTTTAGATGTGCTAGTAGGTGGATTTTGTTACTTTTGGACAGAGTCAGGTAGTGGTTCCCTCTCTTTCCAGTCTGCTAAATTATGCTAAGCTAAGTTAACTGGCTGCCTTATATTTTAATGGACAGTGAGTGGTATCAATCATCTCATCTAACTCTCCACCATGAAGAAAATAAACCTATTTCCTAAAATGTAAATCTATTCCTTTAAATTAACATCAACATATAAACTGTAACTATAATGTGACATGAATCTGTATTTCTCATGAAGATGAAGTTTTACTGCAATGTGTTATGATTTTAAAAAGGAAAACGGCATACTGTACAACATGTGTTAATATTGATCACTTTGCATGTTTAGTGCTTTGATAACATGTGAAAACAATTAATGTAAAAGGATATAACTCATTTGTATGAAATGACAACACATTAACACCATCAGAGTTTGAAAATAATAGAAGTGGACAGACAACAGGATTAAATAATCCCTCTAAATCTATCTTGGGTACTCCTGGCATCAGGGTCAACAGGTTTTCACTGTGCCATGCCATCCATGCTCTGTCAGCATTACATATGACAAAAGACAGCAACAAATATATCTTCTGGTCATCTTGTGCTGCTAGTTTGGAAATCCTCCACATATATGGACTCTATGAGGATATCAGAGCAGTATTCATCATTAAAAAAAACATGGCTGATGTTGAGGAATAGCTTGACTCAAAAGGCACAAACCAGAGCACCTGAGGACCCCAAACATCCAGATAGCCCCATCACGTCACAGATTAAAAATGACAAAAAGGGGGAAGAAGGAGAATGATCAAAGAGACAAAAGAAGGAGGGGAGAAAAAGAAAAAAAAAACACTAGTGGAGCCCACTGAGACATTCACTTCCACAAAATAGAACCACGTTGAGACTGAGCTCACGTACAAAGACACTACAAAGATACTTGGGGTGCTAACCACTTGTTTAGTCTGCTTGGAGCATGCAGCAATTGAGGGTTCACTGGTGGTTATGAGGGGTGGAGGTCACAATACAACTTAGACTTGAATTCAATCATCAAATTACATTGAACTGAATATTGGAAATAGATTTGATACATCTGATTCCGATCCGATTTGATCATGTTTGTCAACCCAACACATTTTGAGCCCATTTTTTGGCTGGACTGCAACAGCAGGGCCAGTCCTATAAAAGTCTGTGACAGACTGACTCAGTGACTGAGTGAAGTTACACCATTGGGTGACCATGTAGTGTAACTTCATCAGTCACCGTGGCCAAATGTCGCGACTTCCTCAATCTGTTGTTTCAAATGAGAAACCTTCTAGTGTTTTGTAGGTTTTGACCTACAGTTTAACTACAGAACGTTTTAATTTTGTTACTTCCACCTTTCATAAAGGTTTAGGAGGGGAGGGAGGGAGGGGAGGTCTTGATGATAATAAAATCTATGATTTCAAAGATTTACTATAATGGGGGAGGGGACATTATTATTAGAAGACAAATTGGGGAGTGTGGATGGGCAGCGTAGTTGTGTTGCTGCATAGCACAGGTCAGACACAGGTTATTAGCAGCTCACAGGAAAGAACACGACACAGCAGGGCCACAGAGGATCCACATGGAGAAAGAAGCAGAGAAGTGTCTCGACACTACAATGAACTGTCCTCTATGGGGCTAAAGAGGAAGTACTGGACAATTCCAACATAAATAGCAGCTGGCAAACTACTATTTAGCTCGCAGTTGAGGTTGTTCTTGCGCCTGAAGCGATGTAAACAAAATGATTTTGGGGAGAATCCAATTTAGATTTCAAACTGTACACAGTAGTTATTATATTCGTAGAACTGCAACAACAATGCACAACTGCTTCAGTTGTTTCAAAGGGGAAATACCACGATAAGCTTTCATAGCAAGACTTCATTGGATTGTGTGAGGGCAGAGCAGGGGGTACGTCGTGTTGCGAAGTAAGAAGCAGATTAACTGCAGTAAAACCAGGATGTTGACTGATTCAAATTAAATACTTGTTTGTTTAAGAGCCTCCCTTCCTCTGGCAAGATTCATACAGCTTTAGATAAGCGATCAAGCTAAACCTACGCACAACTAGGTTGTTCACTCTTGAACCTGGAGTGTCTCTCCTTAATATCAACAATACTTTGCTGATATATTTTATCTACAGGACATCATGTGCTGTATAATTCATTAACACTTAAAGGCCCTGAAAACATATTCTCTCAAACAGCTTCCTACCATGAATGATAAGATTGTACACAAACTCACTATTTTCTTAGAAATGTTGAAATGAGATTTCTTTCTCTCTTCTTCTCAGTGCTGTTCACACTAGTCTGAAGTGGGCAGGGTTCGGTTGATGGGTTGTTATTGGTCACTGAGGGTCAAATCTGATCAAATCACATCCAAACAGCCCTGATAAAGCTGAGTTTTTGAGTATTTCATATTGTGGAGAAATACTTCTGGCTTAAAGCTTAAAGTTTTCAGGGGCTTTAAGGATACAGTATGTTGGTTCGGTACTGCTTCCAGATGACCTGATGATACTCGTGTATTTACACCTCCCACACTGTACGAGTGTGAACATACATTTCCTCTATGTTGAACCTAGGGCATATCTCATTAGTGAAGACTAATCTGCCCATTTCTGTGGATACAGCACATGTAGCTCCTGCTTTGCACTCACTCAAAATCACAGCATGTCCTCTGTGATTATGAAATCTGTGCTATGAAGTTCATTCCCCTTTAAAACACGTGTGACCACAGGATTTCCTAATTACTTACTTCTTTTTCTCTGTTAATACTATGCCACATTTTGTTAGCCCAAACACCCAACACACTCTATTCAAGCACCAGCGAGATGGATGAAAACCCAGCAGAGCCCCCTGTCTATTGCTATGAACAGCAACAGAAGAGGGCAGCCAGACCTATTTACCTTCGTCAGCCTCAATAGCTTCAATAGTAGCTGAAGAGAAGAAGAGGGGGGTTGCAAAACGAATGAGAGAAGTGAGCAGGAGTTCATTTCGTCCCAGGAACAAGTCAATGAGCAGCAAAGACAGCCAATGCCGACAACAAAGGTTAACGTCATCTCCACATTTTATGACAAAGGACACATGGATGTTAGCAAAAGGGAGAGAGGAGGAGGAGGAGGAGGGAGAGGAGAGGAGAGGGGATGAGCCTTAGCGCTAACACTAATAGCAATTACAACACAATACAGCTGTGAATATATTAGTTTACTGTTAAAAGCATCAATGGAAAAAGGAGAGTGTGAAACAGGACGAATGGAAAACGGATATTGTTTTTAATGCATGTGTGACAGCAGGGTTTGATGGCTGTGGCTGAATCAGAGCGTTGTAGACAAACGAAGCATGTTTGTGTTGTGAGCAGTCTCCGGAACTGCTGGATTCGCATCTTTTGATATAAAATATCAAAAATGCCGGCTTACTTTTGGGGTACAAGAAGAAACATGTGAGGGGAAAAGAACCTTTTGGCGAACTGACCACTTACCGAGTTTTTACCGTCTTTCTTGAGATAATAAATGAACACACAACTGTGTAAATCAGCTACACAAAGACAGGTAATGAGGCAGGGGGTGACAGCAAAGTAACAGCTATACGATACTGAAGACTCAGTTTTTGCCATGAGGATGAGCAGAAATTACAAAAGGGCACGAGTGGAGGGAGGATGGTTGATGGAGTCAACATTACAGTAGAAGCACACTGACGTCTGAGTAAAGGAGGGGAGCAATGTGATTCTACCGATGTTGCAACAGGAATCTCTGAACATCACTCTACCTCCACTGGGGTTCTCTTTAGTGTCAGCTGCTTCAGATGGCTTCAAAACAAAAACTCTTCAACTTCCTTTTATGCTCATCCCTAGGACCACAGATGATTCATTGTGCAGCAAGTCCTTTAATCACTACGGCTATGCAGGTCAGCAGCAGAAACACGACTCTAGCTAGGAGCGTTTAGTGGTTTCAAAACCTCTTATGGAACTCCTAAAGTATAGTGAATGTTGAGCTAAGAGCTTCATAAGTGTTATTTCTTTGTGTCTACTGCTGTTTTTAGCCCAGATCAGTGGGGCTTACAGTAGATAAGAGCATCACATGCACCCTGAGTAATTCCTTAGATTTGCTAATGTTGTCCAAATATTATTCTGTAACAATTTGGTCACTTCTCCCCACGCAGGAGCTCCCAAATGAAAAGTCAAAATGCAATTACAGAGGAGCACAGCTCAGACTTTGCGCATCTTGTGTAGCTGATCTATTACATTTGTGGAAACAAGAAAAATGTAACATTGTCTGCTTATCAGCTATTTTAAGAATTGTATTGTCCCGGCATCCTCCAAAATCATGTGAATCTAATGCGTCAAAGCTAAAACTAAGTGGCATTCTCTGCTCACGTGAAATGATGTAACTTTTAAATCAGAAATAACCCACTTTTTATATTAGAAAAAAAAGAGATTACCCTAAACTCAGGGGATTTGCTTCTACAGCCTGTCAACGTTAGCAAACTTAAGCTAAACATTACTCTATAACAGATGTTTACCAAGATATTTTGGGGTATATTTTAGTGTTTACCATATCCCATAATTTTTGTGGCCTGTTCAGCAGAAGTTACAGGCTCCCTTTAAAGAAAAGAGTTACCTGTTCCTATAAAAATAAGACTTTAAAGTGAAAACTACTGCTTTCTATCGGGCGTATTCACGAAACTCCTGGCTGATGTTACGTGAGAACCTGTGAGAGGAGAGGGAAGTTGTCTGGATTTCTGCTTTTGCGTTTTGTGAATGAAAAGGCAGACGTCAGCTATCCCCCTTTCATTCACAGTTTGGTTGCCAATTCCAATTCATCCTTTGTATCACAGAGAGTCCTGCGTCTATCCCGATCCAAACGAGCACTCAGTTTTGGAAAAGAAACAAAGTGACCATTTCTGTGAGGAGTCCGACTAAATTTTGACGTGTTTGTAAAGGCGTTCCCAGAAAGCCTTCACTTTCTTGCTGCGGCAGCTTGTCAAACTCATTTGGGGGGGGGGGGGGGGGAGTGTTTGGAATTCAACATGAGAGGGTGAACTGAACTCTAAACTTGTCTCACGAAAAAGGAAAAAAAAAAACAACCCACAACAGAATACTTGCACAACCGATTATACCTGCAGTTTCTAGGGAGAAAGGAGAAAGAAAAAGATACAGGTGATATTTGAGATAAAACCAGTGGAATACACAAAGAGACGGGGCGGTAAGACAGGGCATTAATGCGAGACATCAGGAGGGAGACACTTTAGAGAAGACAAAGGGACAAAGAAAATCTGCTAAATGCATTATTGGCATTATTTGGAAAGAATGAGCTGTCTGTAGGTAATATAACTTGAATTTACTACACTGAACTATATTAAAGTCGAAAGAAAACTAGATAAAGCAGCTGTTAGTAATATCTAACTAAACATACAGTATAGAAACGATACTGACTGAAGCTCCCGGAAACATTTCACTACACTTACAGCATTACTTCAAAGTAGCAATTTTAAATTCCAGGACGGTCACTGAGGGAAAAGGGAAGCAGTCTGTGTAGACAGTATTCCCTAAACACTGAGCTAGCACTTTATTCAGGGTATTGCTGTGTAAGGGCAATTTGTATGTGTGTGTTAATCCGTTCTGGGGGCCATAGCTTGGGGTCTCTGGGTACTTTGTCAAAGTCTTACCATTCTGCAGCTTCTCTTTGCCACCGGACAGCACTCCGCTTGGTAGCATGCCTGTCGGGGTCAGTCCCTTCAGTGTCAGCACGCTCTCACTCTCCTCTCTAAAAGTAAAAACACAGAAATATGTACATCATATTCCCATATATCACTTCCCAAAAAGCTAATTTTATTGTAAAATATTAGGAAATATGTCTTTTGGACATTCTGAAACTTACTAAATGACCACTTGGGGGCAGTGGAACAAGTTGTGAACAAAACACTGACATATTATTACCCTAAAACCTTTACTGTTATGGCTAACATGTAAGCAAACTACTGCTAAATTATGCATCAATCCACAGAGCAACATTATCAATCAATTGGAGTCACTGCACTATTAGTTCATTGTCCTCTCAACCAACTCCTCAGGGAAACATCTACCTTAGCAGCTAAATGCTTCATTATGTTCACCAGCTAGACAATAACTTTTAAACTGAAAAACAGCTGTCACATCTACTGGAAGTGAGGCGGATGAGAGCAGTGAGAGTGACCCAAGATAAAAAAGTTGCAGGTGGTAATACCAAAACTCTGAGCTGAAAGATTCTAAAATGATAATTCTTTGTGGGTTCTTTGCCATACCAGACTTTCAACTTACACATAGTTATTTGACCTATTGTTAATTTAAATATCCAGTTCAATTGAAAGAGGACAGAGTGTTTCTTTTTCACATACCTGAGCACAGAGAATACTCTGGCCATCTTCCCAATGGCACGGATCTTGTTGCGGATGACCTCCTTACGGGCAGAAGCTGTGGCACCTGAGAGGGTCAGAGGTCAGGAACAGTCATTCAAACTGTGACTCACACGTCCTGTGGAAGCGTAATTCATTGTCTGCAAGCTGTATGTTTGTTTCTCTAAAGTCTTTTACTTTTAAGTACCATAAAATGTAGTACATGTGTTACGCCTGAGTGTGTCTTTTAGTTTTTATATTTAGTTTTTTTTATAAGTGCATCAGACAAACATGATGCAAACATGAAGTGGTTATTGAAGCCTGAAGTTCATATCATTCAAAACAGTGTGAATTCACCCACACATCACAGCAATTTGGAGAGTAATTCTCAGCAGCCAGTGCATACAGAACATGCCGTCTGTGTTATACCACTAGTGCTCTTCGGTTGAACTCCTACACACTATTTCCCTCAGGTATACCTACCACATTTAAACCTTGTTTAATCATCTGTAAACGGCTTGTTCCTTGTCCAAACATGGCTTTTCAGCACATTCGATGAGCACACTCTATATGAATCTATGAAGAGATTTTTCCTGTGCTGTGTTTTGGTTTTTGCGGAGACTCAAACTGGATTTTTCCTGGACTGGAAAACAAAACTTTGTTTAAAGAGACCCTTTTTGTGGAATAACAGTTTCGAGGCCCCAGGGACCCCGCTTGGAAAATGCATGAAGTATGAAGGATGGAAATGAAGTTGGTATGTGGTGAAAGGTTGAGTAAAGGAAAGAACTGTGACGGTCTGATGTCTTGTTTGAAACACTTTTGCTCATCCTTCATCTAAGTAACCACTAATACTTGTAATGTTTCTCCACAGGCCTGATCCACTCCAATAGCACTGCTTATTTAATGTGTACAGCAAAGATATTAATTTGGTTACTGGCTAAAATGAGCTGCATGACTACAACATTCATATTTTATTTGTTTTTTGTTGCTGTGTCAGATGTAGGAATATATAACTGTAACACCACTGAAGCATTTTTCAGAAAAACATCTAAATAAGACCAACAG
The DNA here is from genome assembly GCF_963691925.1 of Scomber scombrus. NCBI lineage: Eukaryota > Metazoa > Chordata > Actinopteri > Scombriformes > Scombridae > Scomber > Scomber scombrus. The sequence continues at coordinate 15,967,373 of NC_084992.1, read as the reverse complement.
CGAGCCTCAGTTGAAGTGTTAGAAGGTGCTTTAAACAGTGACGTTAGTTGACAGTCTTCTGAAAGGCAAAGAGCAAGCAATGGACAAAAGTCTATCTACTGCTGCACACACCAGTCTTCCTCGTGTTTGTACCTTTTTTGGGGGGATATATTAGCTGTCCTTCTCATGAAACACCCCCAGAAGAGAAGACAACAAAAAGGACAGAGAGATCAGTAGATGGCTGCAGAATGAAAGAAGAGGTGGCGGGAGGGCAGATGGCGAAATAAGAGGCAAGAAAGCACTATGATTGAAAAGAAAAGCGATGCCTTGAACATAAAACTCTGGAAAACATAGAAAAGAGAAATTAGATGAGGTAAACCAAGGTGGTGACAACATCACAGCATGAGAGAGAGAGAGAGAGAGAGAGAGAGAGAGAGAGAGAGAGAGAGAGAGAGAGAGAGAGAGAGAGAGAGAGAGAGAGAGAGAGAGAGAGAGAGAGAGAGAGAGAGAGAGAGAGAGAGAGAGAGAGATGTGAAAGAAACAGCATAATTTGTGAAAAAATAGTGAGGTTGGGAGTATACACATGATAGTAACTATGGAAACAACAGCAGTTAAAGAATAGGGCAATAAAAGGATTATCAGAAATTAGAAGGGAAACAGAAAAGGAGATCAAGAGTGAGAGACAGAGGAAAGAACAATCCAGATGTCAACATAGTGAAAATGATAAAAGTTTATGAGTGGAGATGGCTACAAAACTGGAAGATAAAAATAAAATTAGCTCTGAAAGGCTGAAAAGTCAGAGCAGGGAAACGTGGGAATAAAAGCAGATAATGAATTAAAAAACACTGCGTGAATGAGGTGGTGGAAAATGAGGGAGATGTTTAACAACAGCTAATTACTTGAGGGACTGTATGGTGCACAAGTGGTTCCGATGGCCAATTTAAATGTAAATTATGTAAATTTGAATGTCAAGTTGGGAATTTGAGTGTCCTCAATTACAACTAATCTCCGATCAGAAAACAACTCAAATTTGGATGACAGTCTTAAAATTCATTTGGTAGGTGGTTCATGCCTCACATGTCTGGACATCAGGTTCTTTACTCTTGTCCTTTTTCCATTTATATTTCCAGGTGAATTGATTAGCCATTCTCTTGACCTTTAAATCAGCTCATGTAGCATTGAAAGGTCTCACAGAGTTTCACTTCACGTTGAAATCTGGTGATATCCTGACACTCCACCCCTGGGTGCTGTTTACAAAGTCAAACCAAATGCATCAGTAAACACAAAAGAGATAGGAGTAGGGGGAGAACACTGCTGAGATCATTTCCTGTTTGGCAGTAAGGGGTGGGGCAGCCAGAGGAAATCTGGTCATCTTACTGTAGATAAGCTGCAACTCAGGATCAAACGGATGACTCAAAGTCTCCACTCTAACATGATGATGAAAAGTATGAAAAGTATACTACTGATGTTGCTGTATGAACACCAAATGCAACAAAACACTTCCAAAAACCTTCAATTTCATGTTGCCAGGAGTTTTTGGACTTTCTAAGGGGTCAGCTGATATTCTGGGTTAACTAAAAGACATATTTTTAAGCTGCAGATGCAAATGATTCATACATCTGGTTGTGTCAAACAGTGTCTGGATTGTGTCTCTGTTGAGAAATATGCTGCAGTGTTTAAGAATCAAATCCAATAAAGTTGAATGTTCTGACAATAGGGAAGATCAGTGCTGCTATGTGTGAAAACAGAGAAGAATGTGAGTGCGTGTGCATGCGTATGAGATTTTGGATTACTTTGTGTCTCCCTCTAGTGGACCCGTGACAGACTGCAGTGAGATCTGCTGTGGCTTACCATCCAGCTCCTCGTCGGTCGTCAGCTCGTCATTGGAGCAGATGCTCAATACGTTCACTAACATCTCAGTTACTGCAGACAAACAAGAAAAAAGGAAGAAAACCATATTTCACAACATTGGCACTGTTTTTTTAAATATATTACTTCATAATTTTTGTATCCATGCATTTGTGAAGCAATACTTCTGGGAAAGGCAACAAGTCAAGTGGTGCTATTGAGACAGACAATAGATCACCTTAATGACCCTTACACACACGCGCACGCAAGGCACGCATGCACGCACACACATACACAGAGCAGTGTCTTTCTGTAACCTTGCTGGGAATAGCCCTGTGTGAGTGGGTCACACCCAAAATGGGCTTCCAAGTGTGTGTGTGTCACTGAGAGACAATAGTTATGAATGATTAAGTATCATGATTAGTATTTTTTTATTTGGAATCCTGTCAATATCCAAACATATTACTGTATCTTTAATCATGTGTGTTCAATAAGTGCATCTATGAACTATTAATCAACTACAAATAGTGGCATGCCACATGAATGCCTGCATTAAATTTCCTGAATATTCATTATATTGTCTTGAGAAATTGAATGTTTAATAATGTCATCATTTCAAACTACTGTGTACGTGAGAGCTTGCTCACCCTTCTCTCCCACGAAGGGCAGGGACCAGGTGAAAACATCCATGAAGTTGGGCAGCCAGTAAGGGTGAGGCGAGCAGTTGAATTGTCGAATGTTCATCACATTGTTCTCATACTTCAGCACGGCCGCTGTGGGGGGAGGGAAAGAAGTTCAAATTGATGCTTTCTGACAGCCTCAGGGAGTAAAACCAATTCAGGGAAATATAACCGTTTTAAACATTAATTCTTCATGTCCCCCGAATGCATGTAACAATAATATAATGAACAGTATGATGTCTCTATTTTCTTCTTATAAAGTCTAAGATACAAGGCATCCGCAGTCAGGAGTCAACACACTAGAGACAAATCATCACACCTGATGGAGGTCCAGGCCCATTACTGGCCTCCATCATATTCCCAACCACCATTTAAAAATAATATCTGGCTTTAGCAGCTGGTGTACTTCATGACAAATATCCCTAAAGTATGTCAGTCCAACATGTTTTTAGCCTGATGAGAATAGTGTATAGTGCCAGAAAACAAAGCTTCTTGTTGGAAAATATCGTCAAATGATGAGTAACCATGAAATGATTACGATTGGGAGGACGCTTTGGGAAATTAAGTTGAACAGAACAACAAAACCAAGATTTTCTCTTCTTGTAAACAAAGATTCTTATTAAACAGGCTTTAGCTGGTTAATGAATCCATTCTCTGAGGGGGGATATAGGGCTTTTTCCCCCTTTTTAAAAAAAATATAAAATGAAACCAATAAACGCTTTGTGGCTTAATGTGAAACATTTCTGGCTGTTTTTGTTGTTTATTTTTTTCTGTTTGAGGTTTCATTAGCTGCAGGTGCTGTGCAGAGTTGTGACTGTACAAAATCACCAATTTCTACAGAGCTCAAGCTGGCTCAAAAACAATCAAGAAAAGTGTAAAGGGACCAAAAAGGTGTTTTGCACACCAAGACTGAAGCCTGGATGTAGCTCAAGATTTTGTCAGGACATGGGGGGGACATGAGAGTGATTAAAAGGACCCTGGTTATAAAACTACTAACAATAAGACCAAAAATATAGGGAACATGTTAAGGTGACATATTAACATCAACAATTGTCTCCCACTTTAACAGTAGGACTAATCATATGCAAAATTGCAAACTGGGAGGTGTAAATTAGGGCTAGAAAATGCACAGGCATCAAAGTGAAGGTAACCAGCGTTTAAGGCGGGGGGGAAGGAAAATCAATTCCCCTTTTACCCCCTCTGGAACATTTCCTCTGCTTATTGATTATCGCCCCCAGTTGGTGAAACATGTCTGTCATTTACAGGATTGGATACATGAATAACATCACAGAAACACATGGCTCAGCATTTGGGCTCTGTGAGGCTGAACACTCTTCATTAATTAAAAGAAATGCAGTAATTTCTGGTGAGGAGGGGAAGAGAGAGTGGGCAGAGACAGGAAAAGCAATGATGGGCAACAGTAATGAACACTGTATGATGATCAATAATCTATTCTCATTTTCCAGACAATCTGACATGGACATGGCACCAACAATTACATTTTATAAAATGCAACTGCTTATTCCTATTGTAGCATGTTTTCCCCTGTTGCTTCACATGCAAATACAAATTTATATTTTGCATTATTCCAAGAAATATGAATACTTTACATCTGATATACTGTGAAATAGATTTAATCGCTTCCCTGCTGAGAATTAGATGAGAAGATTGATACCACACTCATGTCATTATGAAGCTACAGCTAGCAGCCGTTAGCTTAGCTTAACATAAAGACTGGAAACAGCAAACCTGGTTCTGTCCAAAAGTTATAAAATTCGATTACCAATATCTCAAAAGCTGTCTAATTAATATGTCTAATGTAATACTAGTGTAGATTAGTGTAATGATATGAGAGTATTCCCCAAAATACCACATAAAAATTCTACACATAGTGGATTTAAATTATTCAAAGCAGTTACATTAATCATGTAACAGCAGAGACTCCAGTGGGTGTGGGTAGACTAGTGTTCACAGTCAGGGTACAGAGGGGGAGCAGGATAACAGTAGCGAAATGAATTAGCTGTGTTTTGTTTGATCAGTTACAAAAGCAGGAGAGGGCAGAAAGTAACCCCGGCTCTCCGTATGTATTTGCTTAAACACAATATGGATATTGTATATAAGCATATGGATATGCATAGATAGCTGAAACCATCGGTACTTAAACCGACCAGGTTGTGCAGTATTTCTCTTAGAGTCATATACAGTATATTTCAAAATCACATGCTCTCTTTCAACTTCTGACATTGAAAACACCTCCTAAAACACTGACCACAGCATGCCGCATGTGACCTCAGCCATGATTAAGGTGCTTGAGAGCCGCCAAACATAAATATATCCCTGCTGTATATAGAGGCCTCATACACGAGGCCAGTCTGGTGGGGGGAAAGCGGACACCATGGTTGGGTCACCATGGGGGACTTTCCTGCCTCGGCCTCGCAGGGTCGGGAATAGCAAGTCATCAAACCTGGCATCCCAAGCAGCTATAACCTCGGTTGCAATACAAATCGGGTCAGAAAACATCCTGCTGGGTTGGGGTTTGCCTCAGCCTGTGTGTGTGTGTGTGTGTGTGTGTGTGTGTGCAATCAATGAGGCATGGTAATGCATACAATGCAGTAACTATGCAATCAAAGTAGTCCCTTAAGTATTGCCAGCATTACATTCCACTGCTGTCACTCCTTTGGCTGCACAAATGAACACAAACAACAGACAAAATCTCCTGCAGGGGAACATCCATATACCGTATAATTAGTATGGCGTTATTATCAACATCAGAAAAACACTGCTACCTAGCCCAATAAGAAAAGGAAGGTATTACTGCTGTATTACACACTCCACTCAGACAGGGCTGTGGGTGTTTATGCGTGTGTGTCGGCGTGCATGAAAGCAAACGCACGTGTGGGCAGCCGTTGCATAAACATCACATACTGCATAAACATCGTCGAGGCACTTGATTGAATGCAGCCATGGAAGCCTGGAGGGAAAAAGGCAGAGCGGGGGAGAAGGTCAGCTCCCCTGCCGTCGCTCCTTCAAACCGGATTCCCTTTAAAGGAACAGGGACACCCGACAACCTCCCTCGAGCAAAACAAACATGCTCGTCAAGCTCTGGGTACAGGCAGGGTCAAGGCCTGCTTTCTTTTTTTGGGTAGTGCATTAAACATGCAGATGAGGTCGACATGGGCAGCACTCTAATTACTTCCTCATAATCACAATGGTCATTAGCACAGATGCAAAGTTATTTCTTATAAAGTAGGAGGGCATTGCCCTTGTGGTGACCAGCTGTGTGCTCTGAGTTGGACTCAATTTAACGCTGCATGACAGCCACTAGATGTCTCTGCTGCTCTGATGGTGGTAACAGGGTAGCTGAGGCCAAAGCTCTGCTGCCACGGTAACACAGATATTGCGAGGTGACGCCCGCTCATTAATTATTCATAAGGGAGTGCCTGAAGCCTGTTTCCCCGGTAACGAGGACTGTTAAAACTGCTTTGAGATCAGGGGGAGATTCCCACTGTCCTTCCCCATCGCTTGAATGCTGACTGCAGATCTGTCTCTGAGGCCTCTCGTATCAAGTTCCACTGGGTTAGTCTGCCATTTAGACCTTTCACTGTCCATTACATTCAGTGCTTTCCTTCAATTTAATGGCAGATGTGAATGAAGGGTAGGGCACTAATGTAGTGTACAAACCGCTGAAATGCATGAACGGTTTTCAGTTAATGAGAGCATCTTCAGCAGCAGAGAAAACTGAAACTGATCATTCAAGTCTACTTTGTTCACATGCATAGGTGTTAGTATTGAGAATCAGTTCTGACTTGGAGCCAGTTCTTGGAGGAAAAAAAAACTGTGGATTTATTATGAAAACATGCTTTTGGCTTCCCCTCATTGGTTCCCGTGTGTGGAGCAACTGTGCTTCCGTCTACACTGGCACTTGTGCATGCATCAATATGGTTTTACAATATGGTGACCCGCGAATTGGCACTGAAAAGTGTGGACACACTTCACATGAGACAAAAGTGACACTGCAAAGTGTAGTGTAACCACTGCAGCAATATAATATCATGAAGTAGAGGGTGTCTGTCTGACATGATAAAGCATTAACTGCACCATGGTATGATGCCAGCATGGATTGCCAACACTGATCATTATAATCTGTGAGTGCACGTGTGACCATAGCAATAAACTGCATGGAAGAGAATATTTATACTTCTTTAAAAAAAACAATCTGACCTTTTTGCTAAAAATAACCACAAAATACCTTTTCATTTATGACAAATAACTACATGTATGGCAACGTAAGTCCACTGAAAAACACTCAAATAATATAGTGAGAATGAGAACCAGGATTTAAAAGGAATAGGCAGAATTGGATTCAGTATACAAGATATATGGTCAGTTAGATTTCAGTTGTTATGAAACAAGAGCTTCTTTGTGTCTAAGCCCGACCTGCGTCACATTACGTTCAATTTTTCTTGTTTGATGCAGTTTGAAAGGTTTTGCAGTTGAACCGTGTTCACAGAAAACAGAAGGGAAGCCCAGTAATGACCAGAGTGATAACAGATGGGTGGGCATCTGCAGCAGGGGATACTCTTCTTGCTAGCACTCGTGACGGGGTGGGGGGGGGGGGGGCGGGGTGGGGTGGGGTGGGGAATTAATGCCCTGCTGTGCTGGCGTCGTCATTGCCCTAGCTTCCATCCTGCTATTTATTCCAGTGGCAGGGCCAGGAGCCAATCATACCACTTTATCCCCCCCCCCCCTTCAAAACACCCAGTTCCCGCTCCGTCAATCCATTCCTGTTTCCACCTCATCATCTAACAATAACAGAATAGAGATTATTTGGTTGTAGGAGGTTTAACAAGTGTGAGTTGGATCTAAACCAACCAATACTTCGCTGTCTCTGAGGTGAAGTAAAAAATGAATGCTGGCAACATCAGTGTCATTTTGCCTTTATTTCATCCAAGCACCAAAACCATTAAGATACAGTTGGTGGTTTTTGGGTCCAGTCAATAATGATGCAGCAGAAAACACTCCATTAATACGAAACTGCAAGCTATCTCTGAAGTGTGCAACTGCCAACTTACCCCCCCCCCCCCCTCTCACTGCCGCAGTCACTTCAGGACTTAAACAGTGAAAGCTCAAACAATGAAAACTGCTAAATCACTGTTGCTGTGTGTAATACAGCTTCCTTGCCAGCTCACCCATGTCTGCGCCACTTTTCTGATGTCATTGAGAGGGTGCAGGAGTCAGAGCTGTGATGGACAGCTGGTCAGCGCCCCGACAGTTACTGCAAAAACCAACAGTTTAGGCTTAAAATAAGAAAGGAGGGATGGGTGGCATCATGCAGCTGGACTGTATCTGTACAGAATCACACCCTGACTCATAACTCATAGTTATCCTGACTCAGCAACAAGTTCGATTTAGTTGAGGCGAAGGAGCTTTTTTTTCTTGCCTGTTTGTGTTGCTTCATAGATACCCTCCGCCTCCTCCTATCTAAAGGGAGGCGCACATCTCGCTACTCCCTCTCCCCACCCCCCCACGTGGAATGGTCTCATTGGTTAATCTGGCCAACTCCCAGCACTAGATTGATGGGACCTGCTGATGCCTCCTCCCTCCACTTTAAGATTTATGTTCCCACTCGATTGCCCATCAATCACAAGATATGCTCAGTGGGCTCCAGGCTCCAGCAAGAAGCTAAGAGCACAGCAATTCATTACAGAGTCTTTGGTTCTACCAGTGAACCCCACCCACATGACTGATTAGAAGAGCATCAACGGAACTGATAGGACTGTATTGGTTAGCTGCACCTGTTCCACGAAATTGTGCAACTGCAGGGAGGAATATGTCAAGTAAATAATTGATCAAGTGAATTGAGAACCAAGCAATTACATAACCATAACTTGTTGAAGTTTTAAGAGCTTTAACATAAAAATCTCTGGCAAGACCTTTAGCTTGAGGGTTGTTTATTTGCTTGGTCATTGCTGTTTTTCCTCTGCTATAGTTTTTTAAGCCTAAACTATTAACACTTTAAGACAGATTTACCTAAAGAGGACAGTGTGTCTTATTTTCAAGCAGGCAGTGAATGATGAGAGAAATAAAGAACATGTCGTCCTGCTAGGTAAGATGTATCTGTGTGCCCAAATGAAGTCAGCTCTAAAAACAAACGTAGAATAATCTTTTCCCCCCCCCCCGTCAGATAACATCTCTTCCTCTGGGAGGTATTTTATCAACTGAAGGTCGCCTGTTGCTGCTAGGACGACAGTGCAAACCAAATCATTTAAGATACTTTTGACTGTTCCACACTGAGCTTGAGAGGTGCAAATTATTTACCAGGCAATTGGTTGCCAAATCTAAAAAAAAACATGCGCCTGACATCACTTTGTTTATTTGTTTGTATTGTGTTGTGTTGACTGTAAGCCCTAGGAAGATTAGTTGGCATGGAACAAATGGGGTCCTAATAATAAACAACGAACCAGACAGGACCGCCTTGTTGTTTTTCGGCTATCCTTATTGTGAGAGGAAGGAGGCATGGAGGCAGCTCATGGGGGACCGGGTAAACAAATGCAACCTAATCTCACATCAAAGAAACACACCTGCAAATGGGCCAAAAGAAAGGACAGCCCTCGCTCCCATGTGTAATGCCCTCACACCAGTAACACCACGGCATAAAGCCCAGTTATGGCATTTCATCAGCAGCGGAATTGAAAAACAGCGTGCACCAGCACCATCGCTCTTTCCTTCCCATTTCCATTTCCTGTGGTTTGCCCACCACTGCCCCCGCCCACACATGCCCCCACAGCCAAGGCAGATACTTACTGTCTGTTCTCCAGGGGAAAAGTGCTGACTCACAGCTTAAAGGCGAGTCTATCTTATTGCGTGGGCACTGTAGCGCAGCATAAGGTGCCACCAGGAGCCAAATGAACCGGCACCAGGCCACCTCGATCGGCACTTTCTCAAACCCTGACTTGACCAAATCAGCGTCACAGCTTTTTGTTGTTGTGTGAGTCCAATATTGTGCACAAGATTTTGTGTACTACAGAACATGGGGTAAAATCAATCTCTACTGGAACACAAAACAGCTGAATACGCTGTTAAAGTGTGACAAATGTGATAGTGCAAGCACTCTTTAGAAGTTGGCAAGTGAGTATCTGACACATAAACCATTCTGAAGGATGAAATTAAAGCACTACTTCAGTGATACAGATTTTTAAAATAATGAAAAAAGAGACCCTAACTCTTGATCCTCAGTACAGGCCAACCTCTAAAACCCTGAATCGTACAGCTCCCATAATGAAGACACTTGGGCTTACTTCTGAGAAATAATGAGATCAAATCGTGGTGGGATGGGTGAGCAGTAGACACACAGAGTAGCATTCAAGGTTGCCTTCAGCTTGCTCCTTGCCTTTGATTTTCTGACCGTCACAATGGAAAACCCTGACTCACATAAATAGGTGGTGGAGAAAGGCAACAGAAATGTGATTGTCCCATTTTGACAGAGAGGGATATTGACTGGCAGCCAGTATCCACAATGGACCAAGGTCAACTTGTGTGAGCTGAAGCTTCAGGCTGCTGTCTGCTGATAGTTCCATCAGTTCATTTTCCAACACAGTGGACAGAGCCATGTCTTCTGACGCAGGATCCACAGAGAAAGGGTCCAAAATCCAAAGGTTTCCATGTCGTGGGTCCTCTAGGATATGGTCTGCAAACTTTTGTGACAGCTGAGTCGAATGCTGCATTATACCGCCTGATATGTTGTCATGAGGAGAGGCTTGCAAAGTTTCACTTAGAAGTCAAAACATGTCAAATCATTCTTTATTGACTTTTCATTTCCAAAGAATGTTTTTCTTGAAGCCCTTAATTTAGTTGGAAACCAAAAACATTGTGTTGTTTTTTCCGTGCATTGATATATCGAGCTGATTAAACTGGTCAAATATATCTGATAAATAGGCCAGTTTTGCACAAAGTTACCATCAGTGTTATGTTCAGCAAATGCTGCTTTTTCAGTAATGTGTGCACTTTTCTCAGTTCAAAAAGGCAATTAAGCTCATGTTTTCTTAAAAGCCACCTTACTTCACTGTGTTACAAGAGATGGAAATGATCTGCATCAAGTCTTTCAAACAGAACAACAGAAAACCTTGAGGCGAGTGTATTTTCCTCAACATAGTTAACAGTCTTCACAGGCAGGTTCATGACTTTGTGCAGTTCTGGTGACATCTGCTTTGTTGCTAGACTTTCACTATGTAAGAAACAGCGTGCCCACTTGGCAATCTGGTGCTCTTTCTTGGATCTACAATGTATTCCTGTCACTGATGCAGCCGTCTGTGCAAACACCTGTGCAGTGTTTCCAATCAAGACCTTTTTCGATGAAGTAATCATCACAGCAGTGCATTAAATTATCTGCTGTTGTTCTCATGGGATGCTCTTTGCAAAACAGTGGATCCCCGTGAAGATTACTGTTCCTGCAGTGTCCTACAAATACTAATGATAAAGTAGCATTGCTAATGTCAGTTGAGTGGTCCAGCCGTATGGCATAGTATGGGCTTGGCTTCATTATATCTCACAGTGTCATTGGAGAGTGGTATTGACTGAATTCTGGTTGCCTCCTCCAGTAACTCTCAGTGCATATCTACAGCGCAAGGCTAGGTTAGGCTAACGAGTTGTGAATGTTGTGATGACTTTTTGTTGTGCCCGAATCTCGCCACTATTCCTTCGGAAATATTCTCCTGGCTTTCCGAAACATCCCAGCTACTTTGTGTTCAAGTGTCTCTGGAGCTTCGATGGTTTTATCACCTCATTTCACAGGATTTCACCACACTGAACACACTGTGCTTTTAGCTCAGCATCACTGCCTTCCATTATGAATCTAACTTTAATGTATTCAGGATTATCCACACCACACACTTTGGAGCTTTTACTGGCGCACGATTGTCTCCCACATCACTTTCCTGTTTCAAAAAATTATCTATTTTGTGTCACTGTATCCGAGGGAATATTAGCTAGCTAATGGTGGCAAAACACATTTGTCTCTACCTGATGATGTCTCGTGATTGTTGTGGTGATATTTAAATGTAATTTGTCATTTAAATTATGCATTTTAATTTGACGTTTTTTATTTTTTATTCTTCAGCACATACAGAAAAATAACTTTGTAAATTACCAAAAAAAAACCCTAGCTCTTCTTCTAATCTAATCATTTGGCAGTTCCACTACCACTGCAATCCACCAGATGGTGCTATGGGCCATTGCCCACTGGTTGAAAACAGCTGCATTAGACTGTTGGGTAAATGCCCAAAAATCTTTCAAACTCCTCACCCCCATAATCCCCTGATTTTACCACAGGCTTTGTGCAGTGGTTTTGTAGTCTCAAAGGGCAAGATACTCAATTGAAGTGTAGTGTTCTTATAGAATAACAATAAAAGACTGTTAATCCTTAAACTATATGTCAAGAAGAGTAGATACAAGTTTTAAGGGCTTTTTTGAGCTCCATTAACATTTGTTTATGTTGAAAGTGAAACAACAGAGTCCCTGTAATGTGAAATGTTTGTTAGTACTACCAATCCCACTTAGAATAAACACTCAACACTTCTGGTTGAGTCTATCTAGCTCTCACAATCTCCAAAATGGTAAACCCTGGGTAACAGATCCCCAAGAATAACCCAACTGTATGCTCCTCAGTCAGCACAAAATGGAGAACACTTGAAGATAATGAATGAGTGGTGAAGAGAGTCAAACACATAGCAAGCCAAAGACTGCAAATATTTTTTTTTATCAGGAGTAAGTGTCCTTCCAGCAAACCTCCAGAACCACTGAGAAAAATGGGGACTTCATGGGCCATTTTTTTATGAAAGATATTTTGAGGTGACACGACAGAAACTAAAGTTAATGAACAGTGTCGCTACAAGGCTTCACTGCATTTTTGTGTCACTGAAAGCCATGCCAACCAGCTAGCCAGCATGCCCTTTACAAAATATAAATACATTTAATGAGGTCATTATTTATGGTATGAATTACATTTTGGTTTTTACTCTCATGAAATATCAAAATGACAGGAAGAAGTCACAAGGTGACGACAAATACTGCCATTAAAATTTTGCACAGATCTGAGACCAAGAACAATTCTCTAACCTTGTAAGTATGATGTTGCCCTCAGGCAACTCATGAATATGACACTATGGTATTTTACTCATGATACACTGGAGACTCTTTATGATCTATTCTCCCTCCTTACCTTTGTTGTTGTAGACATCTAGGTAGTTGGGTGCTGAGAAGATGGTGATAAGGGATGGGAAGCCAGTGGTCTGACTCTTTCTGTACATGCGATATCTGTATTAAAAAAAATGTGAATGAAAGTAAGCATTAGACCTAATACATATTACAACATTTAATTCATGGGTTATTCACTGGTGTTCAACCCTCGGGACATGATTAGTGCAGACTGCTTTTATGGGCTCTTGCTTTAACTACGGCTGTGTGTTCGTCTTGTAAGCCGATGTATCAGCAAGGGGGCTACTTGGCGAAGCCTCAAGAGAGTAAATCCCCGAGTTACAGGTAAAACATGCCCCAGAGAAGTCCTCACACTGAGACAACTCATTTCTCAAACCTGACTACTCTGGTTTGTTTCTTTGATGTTCTAGTGAGTGTCTGTGCTGTGTTTGGTGGTTTAGACATTTGGAATGGAACAAGACGTTAGGTAAATAAAACACAAAGTCAAATGGTTTAGTTGCTTCACCACACCGTGCAGCAACTATTCAGAGTAAAAAAAGGTACCAATCGCAATGAAAACATAGATGGACCTGAATAACATTATTAAGTCGGCTTGGGGCAGAAACCTCATCTGAGACGTGGCGATGTGTCCCATGTGACCACTCTGTGGGAGTGCAATGGTAAACAACTGTGTGCTGTGCCTCCCACTGCCTTGCCCTAGCTTAGAGGGAGATCAGCTTGACATATCCACCCACCTGTCCGTTTTAAAAAACCAAACTCTGCACTGTAAAAGAGGTTTTCCAGTACCCTTGACAGTAGTCCAGTTTGCACTGTTACCTCCTGCTATGCCTAAATGTTTTACGAAGAAAAGTGCAATTGGGTAGTGCTTTTGTGTTTATCTCACATTAGGTTATTAAGCAATGTTTGTTTGAATGTGTAGTAAACAACATGTGTGAGAGAATTTCCCTAAACAAACTTTAAGCCAGAATTCTTCAGACAGGATCTGCATGAATCATACTAGTCACATCACATCTGGCCAACGGACTCGTCTTGCTGGATTCATTTTCATTTCTTGGATTAACACGACTTCTCTCAAAGTTCAGACTCCAGCGAACCTGCACTCCAGACTGGTTCGAGTAAACCCCCAGAGCTTCGGGGAAGCTTTTCATCTAATACCCTGGTCTGAGTCACTCTGCTGTGTGAATGTGATGTGAGAAGACGAAATGCCACAACACTCACCCAGCATCCTGCGCTTCATGGGCCCGGATGATAGATAATAAGTTATTGTGTTGTAGAAAGTCACAGACTGCAGGGTAGCTGTTGAATAAAGAGACAAACATTTGCTTTACTCACAGATCAAGAAAAATCCCAGTAAGATCAAGAAGCACAAATCAATACAAATAAGTCACAGGTATTATTGATTGTGCTCAGAGAAACAGTGGATATACAACACTCAATTGAAGCTTCATTTGCTCTAAAAATCAACTGTGGCTCATAAAGAAGTACATTGCCTTGAAAGCTCAGCTGTAACTTAAGGCTTTCATATCAATTTAAACTTCTACCTTAAATTTAAAACAGGCTGGTTAATTTCTAAAAAGCCAACATTTTCGTGAGCCATGGTATTACAGTGACTCATAAGCTAAATAATAACCCATAATATGCTTAACTTTCCAACAAGGGTTCACACTGTAAGAGGAGTAAGTTTGATCCTTCTCAAACAGCGGTTTTTATTTTAGAATGAAACTCAAAAAATGTCAAGTATGACACATGATTCATAGCAGACTATTTCTTGGAGAAAAAAGCAATCGCTAGGGAGTGTAAGAGCATGTTTTATGCTCATGCTGATCTATTCAGTCTGTGAGCAGAGAGACCAAAAACCTGCTGCTAACAATCAAACTACAGTAAGGTTTCAGAGTTTTCCATTCTACAACCTTTCATTCTCGCGGAACCAGCTTCCATTGGAAATTTCCTTTTGCTCACAATGAAAAAGGCCCAAGTCACATCGCTGCCAAACAGCATTTCTAAAGCGAGATCTCTTGATCTTAAAACGAGTGCGATCAAAAACGGCGTTACCACAACACTTATGAGAGTTGCTTCAAACAAACTTCCTATAAACCCCAGTGGGTGTCAGGATTTGTGAATCGTGGGATGCTGTGTAATAAACAACGTGAGTGACGGCTCACAATGAAAGAGTGACACCTTCACATTACATCTGAAACACTTAGTGAATGTGGGAGGATTTTTTCAACAACAGCAGAGGCTAAATTAAAGGTTTTTTTTTGCAGTTTCATCTCTGAAATTTGTGCCTGATTAATAATAATAATCTCTCCACAGATTTTACAGCAACGGGGATGGAATTTGAGGGCATCTTGTGGCCTCGTCTGATGTAGATGTAGATAGATCAAATGAGGGCATTAATGTGTAATGTTAAACTTTTGGGATCTTGAGAAGTCTGATTGGAATCCCAAACTCATAAAAGATAGCTACTCTCACTAACTCACACTTATTTTTTTTCTTGGCTGTCCTATTATTCTGTGATTTATCAAAAAAAAAAACAACATAAACCGCAATGAAACACCAAAACCTTTGAGAATCAACGAAAGAACATCATGTGCTTGTTCAAAATACAGGATGTGTTTTTGTGCTAAATTCTGTAATCCTAACTCAGCACCCCTGCAATAATCAGGCAACAACGGTGAACAACACCCACATGCAGCAATCATAACTAAACTATACATTTTGGTTACTGACCTTTAAGCAGAAGTACCACATGAATTTTGTTTTCCACTAACTGCTGCTCAATGCACCCAGTTGATTTTTAAATTGCTTTTCAGACTTGATTTTTTCACTGTAATCAGCACGACACAGTAGACCTTATGATGAGCATACTAAAATGTTGTGAAGTTGTCCACGCTAGCAGCTTTATCGCATCTCTCAATGTCCTTTGGTACAGACTTTTGATAAAGTGCGGGGAAGATAGGTGAAAAAAGCGTGAAGGAAAACAAGTTTGTGACATCTGTGTGAAAATCCATCATGGGAGACTGAAATCAAAAGGCTCATTTACAATCTGGGGGCATGTCGACATGAGAGCACATGCATCCCTGACAATCACAACAAACATCTGCTGGGAGGAACATGAAAAGGAGGCAGCAGCCGAGAGGGAATATAAGATACAAGGAGTTTTTTTTTCTTTGGAGACGGGAAAGAAATTAGGAATAAATATTTTATTTCTTACTTGATTTCCTCCAGCAGATGTAGATACATGCCATATGGAGACTTTTAGTCGACAAAATACATTTTGGCCTAGTTTGTTTTTTTCTGGCAGTTTGAGTTTAGAGCTTTTCCCATCTGTCCAACAACAGGGCACAGATGTTAATGAGCTCCATGGACAACTTGAAAACTTTTGCAAGAAAGGACTTCATCTTCACCATGTTAAAAATCAAAGTATTGGATAACATCAATAGCCTGGATTAATACTTGTGATAAAAGAAAATCACTTTAGGCTGATACATCTACGCTGCTGAGTAGAGGCTAAAATGAAAGCAACCATATTCGAAACTTGCAATTTCATGCCTGAATTGCGTTTGTAAAAGAGTTACGAGCGTGCCTACGGCGCTGGGGGAAAATATTGGTTGCTGCAAGACAGAAGCAACAAAGAGGCTGATAGTTTTTGGGGAGGGGTGTTGAGCAATGGCTCTCTCTGTCTGGCTTAAACCGTCTCATAAATCCTGAATGCCAGCGTGATGCCAATTAGTGACCATCCCCTGGGCAGAAGAAGTGGAGGACACTGATGAAAACAAGACTCCAGAAGGAATTTTGACCAAATGGCAGAAGGTTAACCAAGATGCTGGTACAACACAAACATGTGACAGTCAAATCAGTAGTTTGAGGTAAAAAGGCCACATACCTAACATTTCTGTTGGGTTTTTCTTCAGTGAAGTGACAAGAGACTAAAAAATATTTAACCACAAAACCAGTAGTGGATCAAGCTAACATAAACTAACAGAAGATGTAAAGGCAGTCCGCCTGCCCTCACAAATCCACAATAACAGCAGTGTTAAGAGTTCATTTCTAAGTATGGACATTAAAACACGACTAAAGGCCCCATGAAATGGAAGTTGGAGCATCTTTGGCTTCTGTACTGTGACGGATTTCCCTGTGAAATGGAATATTTGAGCAGTGTACAGTTACAAGAGGGATTTAAAACTAATCCTTTGCATTTCATAAAACCACAACAAGTGGGTGGGGCTTTGAGTGAAAGCCCCTGAGTGAAGGCCTTTATCAAACATTTCATTTTTAACATTTGAAATCATTTTACAGGAAGAGAAAAGACAGAGGTTTTGATGTAAATATACTCTAATACTGATTTTTTTTTTAAAAACGTTTTTATAAATATATATATTTGGCAAATAACAACAGACAAATGAAAAATTAACACAGGGACGGGACTAAAACTGGCTAAATGTATTTTCCATTTTACAAGGCCTTTAAGAAGTTAGTTATGAAACACCTGCTATTAAAAATAAAATAAAAACAAAGAGAAAAATGCATATTAAGAGCCTACGGATGTTTTTGACTACTCCTGCTGGCTCGCCCCAGGCACGCCGGGGCCAAGTAAGCATCGCTCAGGCCGTAATGAGCAGAGGGAACACCGAACGCATTTAGAGAAAGGACTGTGCCTTGTGGTAATGTGCCAGTTCATTACATTTTGCAACAGTGCGAGCTGCGTGCTCCGAGCATTTCCTCTGTTCAGTTACTCAGCTCAATTTAAGGTAATGTGGGTTACATAAATACTGGAGACAGTCTAAGAGGGAGTCTTTGGGAGTAGTCTAACGCACACCATGTTCTTACAAATGCTGGTCTCCCACCAGCAGTTGACAAGCTGAAGAAACCCAAAAAAATGAAGCGATGAGAAATGAATACTGTATTTGGCAGGAGGGTTTCTTGATTAATCAACTCTTGGTGATGTCTGCCTACCATACCTTTCTCTATGTTCAAATATTCTGCCTGTGTTGATCAGGAAAGCTTGGAAACTCTTCATTGTCTTGAAAATCACTTAACAATAAGGTTTCCATCGATAGTACAGCCAAAACTAATCAGTGGATGATTTATTTTTCCTAAAAGAAGTCAAAGCAAAAAACAGGACACAAGCTTTTCATCTCATGGCTACAACAATAAGTTGGTGTTTTTAATTAAATTAAATACTATTGTCTGACAGCCGTCCCCTGTCTGCTACTTCCAAAGTTTCCACTAACTGTGAGGGACAAAATACACACCTGTAGAAGTAGGAGCAGCCTCGCACTGTGTTGTGTGTGAAATGCTCTTGGCTCTTCTCATTCCCAAAGTCCTCCAGGGGGTCGGACCACAGCAGGTCGCACATTGGTCCATATGCTGGAGGCTCTTTGAATCTGTCTAGCTATGGAGGGAAATATAAGGACTCTTGTCAGCTTGTTCGACTGGGGAAAAAAAACTGCACATGCTATTGCAGAGAAAATATTTTGCTTCTTCTGTGAAGGCCATGTGCTTCTGCTGCCACCTTCAAAATTAAATCGTGACTCCAACTAACATGTTTGCTGAGGCGATTTTTAATTCTATTCGAGGTAGAAAGGAGAGGGATATTTAAGATACGCAGTGTGGATGATGTGTCAAAGACAGTGCTCATCCTTCAGTATCTAAAAGGCTTCTTTTTTTTTTTTTTGGAAAGCCATGAAAAAAAAACTCGATGGCAGCTATTCTTCTGGAGCAATGAACTTAAACGACTTTACTTTCAGCCAGGGATAGCGCTTTCTCGAACAAAAGCTTGTGGATTACTGGATGGGTAGCATGATGGACACTTCAATTGAGCTAATTCTATTATGTATGCCCTCTGATTGCAGCCACAAAATCCATTTGGAATTATTGAATTAGTTTGAAAGCAGGATCTGACTCTTCCAGCATTTTTTAATGAGAGTGAGGACCAGACCAGTGCTTAAAGTCCCCCGTGTCCAAGTCCTGAGCAGTATTTGAGACATATCAGGGAGAATCAACATCATGCAATTTTTTCCTCCTTAACTTTTGATGAATGCAGGAAATACATGAAGTGAACAAGATTTTCAATAAATGCTCTGTATTTTTAAAGCCTTTAAGGGCCACCTGTTGTTAAAAACACACACATACAAACACAGAGTGCAGCTTTATGAAATAATAAGAGAAAATGGTCTCGAATCAGACACATACTTTCCTGATGTCGTCAAGATTTGTGATTTCTGGAGACAATCCTCCGTGTACACACAGGAACTGCTGGTTCATAAGTGCAGCCAGGGGAAGGCAGTCGAAGGCGTCCATACATGCGTCATACACCCTCTCTGAATACTTAATTCTACCTGTCATGGGGGGAAACAGGGCAGGGAAGGAAGGGCATGCCAAGTCAAACAACGTTGCTCTCATACATTGGGGCAGTGTGCTAGTCTGGGACGGAAAGGCTCTTGAAAGTGCCAAAAACATCCCAAACACATTTTAAAAACAGCACAATTTCACAGCGCTTTTGTGTTTTTTCCCCCTTCTCTGTCTGAGTCCAAATGAAATAGCTCTTCTGACATGGGTAAATATCAAGAAGGGCAAAAATCCGACAATCTGATAGCAGGCCAGAGGGCACTTTTTAAGTGAGCGTTTGAGGTCAGTGGCTGCACTGGATGCATAATAAACAGCTTTTTAGAAAGAATAACTCAATTTTCTTTCCATTCTGTATAGATCTTCACAGACCAGACTGCTTACACTTAATTTGGATCAAGGGAAAAGAAAATGAAGTGCCGAAGCATTACTTACATTCCTGCTTAAATGTGAAATACTCTGTTAAATGTCTACATTCATGATTCCCACGAAGCAAAAACAGTGTTTTGGGGTAAAGGATCTTTAAGGCCCACAAGTACAGCACACACTGAAACAAAGAAGAACAAGAAAGAATTGGGGAATGGTTAGTTTGTCATCTTTAAATAACACCGGCAACATAAACCATCAAGGCAGACTTTGTCAATTTCACAGAGCGCATAATACAAGCAATTCTGCTTATGATGAAACATTCATGCAGTACATTTTGTGGCACGTTTCAAGCGTGCTCGAAGAGATGACAAACCTTCAGAGGAAGCATCAGAGGACACACGCCACACTCCATTAAAATATGTTTTATTAATAAAGTATAATGTTTCAGACGATGAGATGACAGGAGATATATATGCAAGTAAACTCCAACCCCCAGTCTCAGATTAAACACATGTATTTTGCCTCATATTAAAACTCTCTCTCTCTACATAACCCTAAGCTATACTGTGACATTTGCAATCCAGGCTACATTTGAAGTTATTACAAAAGCCTATTACCACTTCATCTGCAGCCTGATTTGATCTGCGCTCAAAGAAAGCTATTAATAAACACAGCTTCGGTTGGCACATGGAGTGTGTCACACTTGATTAGACCCTTGTGAGGACAAAAACAAATACACAGGACTCACTTCAATACTGAAATACCCTCTGTCAACGTAGTCCCCCAGGAAAAGGTAGCGTGTGGATGCTGGTGATCCTCCTACTTCAAACAGCTTCATCAGGTCAAAGAACTGCCCATGGATGTCTCCACACACTGGAATAAGCCAGAAAAAGAAGAACAAAAGCACATCAGGATATCAGCTATTTTTACAGCAGATGAAAGTCTCTATCACACTGTGAGAGGCTTTTTTTCCATATTTTCCATCATAGGTGAGAGCTTCAACAACGTCCGTTATCCCAGTAAAGATGAGATATAGGACTATATTGTATATGCAGTATCTTTAACTCTGGAAAACATGGCTCTACAGTGGCTTTTCATAATTAAACAGAATTTTTATCTGGCATCTTGCTATTTAGTTTTACAATTGGCTTATTTGATTTGACGGTGGTGACTTTGTGCAAACTGCTAATTTGTTACTGAAAAGGCACCATTAAAGACAGACAGCTCTGAAGCCCTTGCTTACACCATGAAATTATGCAAAGGACAGAACAGAACATGAAAACAATGTTGATTTGTACATAATTGGCAAAAAAACAGGAGCTTTTCCTAACTTAAAACATTTCCTAAATTGAGGATTTTAAATTGGATCTATTCAATTCAAATTAAGAAAAATGAACATAGTAAGAAGTCACATTCCCAGCTAGTTATAGTTAGATCTATTGACTTGTTCTTTTAAGAATGACCAAGATTAAACTGTAATACTTCAGTGCACACTATTTCTATATAAAGTAGCTTTCCAATATGGAAAGGAATCATAAGAAGTGGCTTCAGTGTACATTTTTGTGCCCTTCTTCTTCCCCACATCCTCTTTCAGCCTCTTTATAACCTTGAGGTGTTTCAACTGGCTAGTAAGACTTAATTTGAAGACACCTTGCCTTGCCAAATACACAAGTTCATTGGCTGTAACCACTGGAAAGCCTTCACTTGTATCCATTTCTTAATATATCCTGTTAAGTTAACTGTTGTTACAAATCTGGCTTGTCACAGCAATTACAAACAGGTAATTGCTAAGAGCAAGTTCGGCTGACCCGAACATGTAAATGTATCATGCTTCAGTCTTCTATATCACTTGACTTACTTCGATCTAGTGTCATATCAGTTCTATACAGCCATTAACAGCACACCAGGCAGCTGTTAAATAATGTCCAGGGAGAGTTTTGTGGTTGAACACATACGTGTCAGAAATCAGCAGCTCAGTGCGGATTGGTTTTGTATAACCTTTTGTGACCCTATACTCTATTACTCCCTGAGGAGCCAAAAAGAGCAGAGGTCATCTGAGATTTGCTGCTTAGTCCATATTGATTGACAGCATGCATGAGAGGTCATTTGATTAAAGAGCCTTGGGTCAACTTTGTAGCTTCTCTAAATGTCGGTTTGAGGGTTCGATTACACCAGAACTTATGTATTATTGATACATTTCTTCATGTAAATAAAAGAAAAGAAAACGTGGCCATGGCATTTACCCATAACAGCTGTCATTAATGGTTTGGGTTTCAGAAAATTCAATACCAAGACATTTAAAGATGATACTATACAGGAAATGATTATAATATGTATGTTTGAATAACAGTTTTTGCTGTTCTTTCTTTTGCTACATTATCTACTAACTGTGTGTGGCTTTTTATCTGTTTTTAAGAGCTATGTTAATGCAAATTCCTATCAATTGTTCTGACATGGCAATTAGGTATTGATTGATTGATTGATTGACTGAGCATGGCATCCATGTCTGATGTCAAAGTGCTGCAGTATCTATTCTTCATCAGTCTGAAAGCAATTAAACAGGGTGAATTGATGAAAATCTATTTGAAAAGGACACAGATTTCATTTACGCATGGCTGTTTGTCACTTTATGAACTGTATCTAGCAGCAAGAATTACAATAAGAGTCTGTGAAAAAGACTTTCAGAGATACCCAATTAGTGGGAACTGGAGGACAGCGTTGGAGAGCAATTATCTCAAGTTACGAGCCTCATGAGACAGCTCTGAGAATCAGCTCTCCTTGACTGTATCGTAAACCTCCGCTTTACCATTTGTCTTTTATTAAACCCACACTGTGTAACTGTTTAAATCCACAGTAGGAACCAACTTCAAAAAGGAGCCTTGTTATTTGTGTCCAATTTCTAAAGACGTCCTCACTCCCTTTAGCAATCAAGTCAACTCTGCTGCAAACATGTTGCGCTGAGCTATTTTAGATCGGTTGTACAATTTCTGGAAAACTGATTTAATGGAATAAACAATGGCTCAAATGGTGCTTCAATAAATAAAATTCAATTGTATTACTATTAATTAAAGGTAGAGTCAGTTATTGTGGAGAAAGATTGTTGATGTTTGAACCAAACACCCAAACAAATACATCCCTCTCATTGTGCTGCTTCAAGAAGCTCTGCCCCCCAAATCCATGGATGTGCATTGCCATGGCAATGACCAAAAGAGAAATATGGCAGAATCCAGAGCGATGCGTCAGTGGTAGAGTCACTTCTGTTCATCTCACACATTATCATGAGCAGAAAAAAACATTTTCATCCACACTCTCACTTGTCAATCGACCAGCCTTCAGTGTTTCTGTCCACTGTCAGCTATAGCTCCTGCTTAGCTGAGAGGACAACGTGAGCTTCATCAGGCTGACTGACTGCAGAAATTTACTGAACCAAAATAGTTTGCATGTTGGTTCTACGGGAAGAAATCAACGGTGTTTTTATTGATTGATTCATCTATACGGTAATAAGTTAAACATATACAGCAAGATATTTGTGTGATTTAAACAGCTGCCTCCTCAGATTACGCTTCACTATAGGCGACAGAAACACAATCAGAGCGTAAAGAAAAAGCAGGGGGGCAGCAGGGGTCTTGATACTGTCTCACATTCAGTGTCAGTTCATGCATTTAATAAAATGGAAGTGTTTCTGTTCCATGAGATAACACTTTCTATGGAAATTGGCCATGACCAATTCTCTTCCACTATTCATCAGTTGCGAGAGACAAGAGACTGTCATGTCCTCTCACAGACATCTGCTCTGATGAGTTCCCCCTGTGCCGTTCATGAGCACCAATGCCCCCTGCTGATTGGCTGGAATAGTATTTTGTAACTCGGTCCAAGCCCCCTTTGTTTGTTTCTCATTTCCAAAGCCAGTGTATGAACCGCGGGTTATTTTCAGTGCACACACAGAATGGACAACTAGTGGTCTGTAAGGAGATATTCACTGAATTTGACAAAAATGTAGTAAATAATCTTTCTCCAGAATCACTGACTCGACCTTTAATAAAGTATTGCTGCTGTTTGAAAGTAAAAACAAAATGTTCACACCTTCTTTGGTTGGTGTTGATAGTTTCTGTACTTCATGCAGCAGAAGTTGCATTCCTTGATGACATGCTGGACGTTTGGGCTGACCAAAGCAAGTAACTTGCCTAACCCTAACCCAAACCCATTTTACCAGTAAACCCATGCTATATTATTTTTGTCATACTAATTATTTTTAACCAATAATAATTCATGGTGCATGACCATGTGGGTGTTATATTCTTCATTAAAAAAAAGTAAAAAATTATGTTTGTTGTCAAGTAAGTAAAGCCCTATATATTTTTGTAACTGATAGAGATGTGTCCTTTTCAGGAACATACAAAGGGAGTTCAGTTTTGTTTTGAGTACTCTGCAATTTTAATCTCATCTAATACATGCTGTTCAGAAAAGCATACTTTTTGTAAGAAATGAACATGAATTTTGTTTGGCAATGTGTTGACAGGCAGATGGGGAGCAGCTTTTCTGCAATCATTCAATTTAATTTATGATTTAAAAATGTAGTTGTGTTTTTGTTTTTATTCAAATACCTAATTAACTTGGGTTGTGTGGCATTCAAATGTTTAAAAAAAACATCAAATTTGAGAAAAATATGTACTTGTCTGAAAGTCTGAAGAAAACTAAAACCTACATTGCCTGTATGCACTATATACGCCTCAGAAACAACATCAACTGCATAATTGTACAAAGAAACAAAAACACTGTTTTATTTATTAGAAATGCTTTGTTATGGGTGAGTAAGGCAATGTATCGTACAACTTAATACCAAGAAGCAATACAATGTGCATAAATATTTTACAAAAGGACAACACAACTTAACAATACAAAGTGATGCATTTGGCTTTGTCTAGGAGGGTGTATGAGGCTACAGCTGGTTATTGCTATGGAAACATCCCAATGGCATCGAAGCCTTTCAACAATGGCGGTTTATATTACTAACAGAAAAACATAAGCCTTTGCTGACCTGATAAAGAACATCTGAGTGTCACCAATGGCAACACTGCAGTGAATCCATTGTGTAGAAACACAAAGGTGTATGTAAAATGAAATAATCTTCTCTGTAAAGCAACTGTTCACATTAAACAGTGCTTTAAAGCTCTAGAGACCACCGAGAGGGCATTTATTGGGAAAATCCAGTGTTTACAGTTTGCCACTGAAATGTAGGGGTTAGATTCAAACCACAAGCGTGAGCTTGCTTTAAACTCACAGTCTTCTCTGGGAAATAAACAATATTTTCATGTTTTTAGAAGTCAGCGCTGCAGGAGGGATCCCGGTGAGGGAGTAAGAGGCTGCAGTTTCACCTGAAGCGCATGTCAAAAACACTGTGTGGGAGGACTGTACCTCCAGCTGACCTTTTGGAAAGCTGTCACTTTCTGGTGAGGAAAACAGCAGGGTGACACAGTAATGGCGAAAGTTCAATCACTGGCCAAAAAGACCCGATATAACGGCCACTGTCAATTGTAGTCGCCTCATTTGTGTGAGTGCCTACGACGCTGCTCAATGCAAATCTAACAGGAACGCTACAGCGGCTCACTCCTCCAGCTCGGGCTCTGCTTTATCACAGCAGAAAAAAAACACAATCCATCCATCCATCGCTCTGTTCCAGTACACCTACAGACATGCTTTGCCTCCCTCCCTCTTGTCACACAACACACAAAAACGAGGTGAGAACCAAAGCCCACATAAGAAGAGCAGGTGGGAGTACATTATCTGAGCGAGAAACAATTTGTTCTGGCCATCTCCTGCTTGTGCGCTAAAGTGATCTCCCTGAGTAGCAGCATATCAGCGGGCAGCAGCTATTGAGTGGGTGGTGGGCATTACACAACCTGGCTTCAGAACCTACACAGGCCACTCCAAAGGCCGGGCTCATTGAGCGAGAGAAATCTACAGTGAGGCAGACTGTGCCAGATCATGTTTTGATTGAGACTGGATGATAACAAACCCCCCTCATTTTATGATGGCACTCTCTTGAGGGTTACTGTATATCCTGCGGAGCATGCATTTATGCAAAGGCGGAGGTGGAGCTTGCAATCTGTTATCAACATCAAACTGTATATCATGTTTACAAAACTGCTTTTACCACAAATAGCAGCACCCAGATAGGTCAACATCTGATTTAAAGTTGGATTTTGAACAGCTGAACAATTTTTAAATATTTATAATTATTATGTGAACTACTGGTTCCCAACCTTTTTGCAAAGTAATGCCTATTAATTACTCTTCATCACATGTTGTACATGTCTACAAATCCTGTGTAGTCTCATTTTTAAGAGGCCAGAGGAGATAAAACTCACCAGTAAGATTTCCTGTTTAATCAGTTTATGACCCCTCTAGATTATCTTGTGAGATCTTGAGAGGTTCCTGACTCCAATATTGGGAACCACTGGTGCAAATCATGTTGGTAAAATCTATTATATTCCGAGCAATACTGGATTTTCGAGCCTGGTGGAAATCAGTATCTGAGAGATAATTATGGAGTATATCAGTCTATTAGTCATGGCTTTAGATACAATTTGCCTTCATCAGAGTCAAAACACCCCAAAACATTTGGTGAATAAAGCCTGATGTACTGGGGAGCTATGAGATACGTTTCAAATTTGATGTACAAGGAAGATTTAAGATGATTACTGATGATTATTCATCAAAATCTCATTGCGTAAATATTTTGTGAAAGCACCAATAGTCATCCCTACAACATTATATTATTATAAATATTGAGGTATTTGGTCAAACATATAGTAATACTTGATTTTGCCCATATTGCCCAGCCCTAAACAGATTTTTCTTTTTCTTTCATAACTTTGCAAACAAACCCTTTAATGACACCTCTGTTTTATCTTTAAAGGTTTAAACTGGGATATCTAGCCTGGCAGATATTGGATTTTTGTGACTGACACAAATTATGATATTTGAGGGTTGAAAAAAATACAAAGTATTAGCTAAAAATATAGATATTTAAAGCTGATAGTTGTTTTCTACAGAAACATAATGTGCAGTGTCACCTCACCATCTAATGAAAAATTTAACTTCGCTCAAATTAAATGAGCATCGAAGTGTGGTACTGTAATTTATAGATTAAACTCTGACATGGTCTAGCTAGAAGCAGGTGTATGAGCTGTGACAAAGCTTGCTGTTGCCTGGTGATGTGGCTGTGCGAGCTCTATTGATGGGTGACTTGTGCGAAGGCCATGGGAGCAGCTTGTACTCAGTGGCCTAAGCCAGCTCTGTTCGTCACGCACCCCTCCTTCCATGAAAACCCCACCTGCCATCTGGCCCAACCAGGAAGTGGCTATGTGAGTGTGAGAAGCACAGAGAGAGGGAGAGAATGATAGTAGTCATGTCACGGAGCTTTGCATCTATGATAAATATTTACATACTAATTTGCTGACCATGTGTCATGTTGCAATTGGGGGTGTGCTAATGGGAAGAGAGAGGCAGAGAAACAGACCCAGAGCAGGACACGGAATGATAAAACATGGCAGACAGAGGAACGAGGCCAGTGCTCAGAAAGAAAGTAATGTTTATAGAGAACAGTCTGTGAGTGAGCGTGCGTGCGTGAGAGGGAAACACAGCAGGAGCACGGGCACGCGCACAAGAGAAATCCTTGTTGAAAATGAGTACTGAGTGGGAGAGGGGTTGAGACAGGGGTGTTGAGTGGGAGGCAAAGAAGTGCTTCATTGCCACGCTGGTGTATACAAGTGCATGCACACACACACACACACACACACACACACACACACACACACACACACACACACACACACACACACACACACACACACACACACACACACACACACACACACACACACACACACAGCTCCGCAGGATCCTCTGCCTGCACACAGAACAGAAGCAGTCCACTGTTTCTGTGTAAAACAACAAAAGGAAGGAGGTTCACTGGCCAATCCATCATTTCAGCTGTTATAAAAATCTAAAATAATGACATGTTCGCTAGTGACACACTAGCTTCTCAGAATCTAAAAGACAATCTGATCACAGCGGAAGGTCAGTGTTAGAGCATGTTTACACACAAGAAAACCAGATTGCGATCCGGCTAAGGCAGGAAATCATATGACATTTTTACATGTTGTTCTTTCAATAGTTTGATTAACTCCCTAATTTGCGCTATTTGGCAGTTATCAGATCTCTCCCCTTCCCGCTACCATATTTTCAGACCATATTTAAGGTTCATATCAGAGCCACTGTCACTTTATTTTTTTCTCCTCTGAACTACTGCAATCTCTGAGAAAGATCACAGCTTTTACTTATAGTGCATATGTGTTCAATTTTTACAAATAGTCTACTGTTTGGCTATGGAAATTAAATTATTTAGTGGTGTTTAGTTTATAGCTGGAGTGCAGAACTTTTGTCTCCCCCTGCTGGCAGTGAGAGGAACTACAAAACACTGTCGACACGTTTGAGTCATAGTCTCCACTGTAGCCTACACCTGTTGCAACTGTAGAATGGTGAATTAATTATTTTAAACATCACACAACCTCCGTGAAATAACTCATTTCAGCATCAGAACTTGATTCATTCAGTCTGATAACATTTGGAAGTCTAGAAGAGCCGAACGATTAAATTATTTTATCTCTATTTAAGTTAGCAGAGAGCTTGCCAGAAGTTAGCCTCTCAGCCGGTGGAAATCTCCAGTTTTCGCACTCAGGCAGCCGTAGTATACATTAATTTATAAAAATTCCTCAATGCATGTTTAAACTGGAAGAGCAATGCAGTTTTGTCGAATTTCAGCCTGGAATAGAAATTAGTGGTCGTAAATACACTGGTGCACAGCTGCAAATGGTGACTTTCCTTCCTTTCATCCAGTGATACTTTGTCATGCTAATGTCATTAACCAGTCAAAAACCTCTGAGTTAGTAAGCCAGTTAATAATAACATGACTGTCTAAAGTTTCATCAGAAATCTAGCTGTGTGTAACAGGACCTCTCTCGCAAACATGAACACAGAGGCGGCAAATATGGCTTCTGATTGTCCAACATGTTTGCACCTTTGAGTCTAGCTCTCCTAAACAGCTAGATAAGATATTCTCTTATCATAATGGCTTCCATAAACACTGAGAGCCATGCTTTTGTTTAAAAAAGGACCTTGCATTCATGAATATAAGTGAGTGCGATGCCTGCCAAATATGAGCGTAGTCCTCTATGGACTACATTTTGGGAATGGTCTTGTATTAGAAAATGAGGGGTTGCCATAGATCCTTTGAGTAGGTCTCGGCCTCTGATTACAACAACATCAAAGAAGCCTCATCAGAAAGTCTAATGGAGGAACAGGGCACTTGACCAGGAAGAAAGACAACAATAGATGCACTGGGTCTGTGCATAT
The DNA here is from genome assembly GCF_963691925.1 of Scomber scombrus. Lineage (NCBI taxonomy): Eukaryota > Metazoa > Chordata > Actinopteri > Scombriformes > Scombridae > Scomber > Scomber scombrus. The sequence continues at coordinate 15,938,520 of NC_084992.1, read as the reverse complement.
GCATCAGTGAGCCTCCTACTACAGTATGTTGCTCCACAGAGGCAAGCATGAATGAGCTCAACTCCAGCTCCAGGGCGCTGTTAATAGAATAAGTGCTCGACTGTTAAAAAATTAAATGAATTTAAAAAAAAAAGAAATCTTGTGAAAAATTAGTTTCCACAAACAAATAACAGAAAATGTTACAGCTATTTATGCAGTTTGTTTTTGCATTCACGCTTTTAACAGAATGCTTGGTAGTGTTGCTTAAAGGAGGTAAATGTTTCTTGTTATCTTTTTCCAAGGTTAGCAGGCGTATTCGGAGTCAGCCAAGTAACTAAAAGAGCAACAGTTTGTTGAGCTTTTTGCTGTCAGAACAGTGTTTTAATGCATGAAGGAGCCAAGTGAGTGAGTTAGTTTTGGCAAAATGGATGAATTAAACCTGTGTGTTTCCTAAAATACTCTGGTGTGGCTAGCTACAGCGTCCACACTCAGCCTGGAGGCATAATGACTCACTTAATTAAGAAAATTAAGTTTTCATGTAGCTTTACGCATGCAGTCCTCTCTTAAAAGAGCCCAGTATGTGTGTTTTCTATTCCAATACACATGTATCTGCTAGTATCCTAATACATCAAGCAAACAGTTAGAGCTGCACAAGTCATTGTGTTATCGTTTCATGCAATTTTAATTGTGATGTGACTCATATAATGGCTCACTGGTGTACACTATGACAGGAAATGGCTGGGTTGAAAAGTTTTGGACAACCTTTTCTTTTCATGCCAGAGTATAGAGATGTTGCTTTAGTTTCTAAAAGTGGATCATCATCTCTCATGTGCTACATTTGACTCCTGACCTGTCACAGGGGCTTCGATGTCCAGCAGGTTTTTCTCTGCACGCAGGATTGCGGCGCCCTCTCCTATGAGCCTCAGAGCCACCGTCTCCTCCACGCGGCCTTCCTTGGTTAGGTGGGCTTTCAGCACGTCCACTTTAGGCTTCCCATCGCTGTCAAACACCTCTTTAGCCGTCAGCCGGTGACTAGGGGGAAACGGGACAGCTGCAGGGGTGAGAAAAAAAAAAAAAAAAAGCATGATTACAGCTGATATACTTTCAAAACACATTGTGCTTTAATATATTTTTCATTGACAAAAGGCTTATGAGGATACGCAGTTAATTTCACATCACTGAGCAAACGGCATTTAAGCTGTTTGATTAGCAGGTACTTTGTACCTTCCAGGGGATCGACTCCCCGCAGGAGAGGGAGCTAAGTGTTCACTCCCATGATTCCAGCCCACCCTCTGAGACAATTTACCAGATTGCTGCTATGATCTGTGACTCATTCAATTTTTCAATATTTATAACAGACCCACACAGCTTTCTAGCTTCTTGGCAATATTCACTGCTAACGGGATTACACTTTTAAAATGGTAATGTGTAAAAGTAAAAGTAAGTATTTGTCTGTTTAAATTAAAAGCCTATCATGTATGCCTAAATAGTGTGAGTATATTATCCTGCACTATTTAATATGTATGTGTCTCTTTATTCAAAACACACTTGATTTACTGTGACATGATTTAAAGAGAGATGGACGTGTTTTTATTTATTTGTCACTCACAATTATTTAAAAGAGAAAAAAGTATGAATATTTCTGAGAGTCTTGAAGGCATCATGGAAATTGGAATAACCAAATCCACAACAAATCTCTGTTGCTGTCAATTTCAATAATTGGTGTGGCGTATAAAAGATAGCTTTTCACAGCAATTCAGTGTGTTCCAGCAATTTTGGATACAACCGATGCATTCAAAAGCCTGAATCCTGTTTGCATGCATTTTCATTTAAAAACAGTGAACTTTCCAATCTAATTACAGCATAAAAATAGATGGTGTCCATTTTTTTCCTATGCAAACTTTTCCTTTTCACAAAACCCCTGATGAGCAAATTACTGACAGAAAAGGTACTAGAAGCAAATTAAAAAAATATTCAATTCAGCAGCCTTAGTGTTTAAAAAAAAAAAGACATGCTCTTCATAAACGTCCACTTGTAGACTTGCACGTAGCACAAGGCTGTGACTAATGCACTAAGCCAGGAAGCCAATACTGTTGAGTCCTTCTTCCCAAACGCTACATCAGTGGTAATCAGACCTGCACTTAATCTGTGTCTCACTGTGCTATGTGATATTTGGTGTCTCAACAGCAGTATTTAAAGCTTTCCAACAGGTGTACGTTGAAATTACAGGTTTACTGGTCCTGCGGAGTTAAATTCTGAATTGAATTACGATTCTAAATAAAACACTTAAGCCATCTGTAAAGTGGATAATTATTTTTGACACTTTCAATAAAAGTCACCATTTATATACTGGCAAGCTATATGGCAGTGGTGTTCATTTAAATTTCAAAGTTAAAGAAAATTTCCTCAAGTGAAGGTCTGGAACACTATAATGAGTACTTGTATCAAAATCTGCATGTAGTCAACAACTGACAATAAATAAAGTACATTTTATTAATATTTCAACAATATTGTCAGTTTTCACATTTAATTGTCTCGTTGTGTCGCTTCACTGGTTTTGACTGCCTGTGGGAAGAATGAACATGTATGAGTCAGTCCATTCTTGATTAAAAGTTGTTTTCATTGTCTACTTTTCTCTTTTTAGAGCAGGCCATGTTAAATTACTTTTCTCTGACTCGCTTATTTCTCTGACTGTTGTCTCTGGTCTTGTCTCTCCCCTGTGTGTGTGTATGTGAGTGTGTTTGTGTGTGTCTCACTCGAGTCAAAATGCTTTTCAGAATGCATAGATTTGATTGGCTGAGAAGTATCATGTGAGTTACAACACAGGCGATCGGTCTGGGAGTTTCCTGGGCTGGTAAACCAGTTCCGTAAAGGCAAGAAAAGCTCTGTCAAAACTGAATCATTCTCAGTAATTTATCAGTTATAGATCGAGGATGGCGTCTGGACCTGGACCATCGTCTGCCTATTAGTCTCCTTGGCTATATCGCAACAAGGATATTGTTCCCATCTCACAATGTTTTGCTCTTTACCTCCTGTTTTAATGCTCTGTAGTGTTCTACATCTGAAAGAAAGTCATTTAGTTCCTTCTATGTGCCAAAACATTAATGTAGGACAACTGGCACTGTCAATACAAAGTACTTATACCACAGCTCTTCATCTGAAAAACAACCACCACCATCATTTGTAAGTCTGCACACTGACGACCAAAATTACTAATATCTTTTCTTTTCACACAAACTTTATTCAGGACAAACACCTCATGTCAAATACTCAATATCAGCCTAATGTCTCAGCTCAAGGATCTGGGACATTCAGAAATCCCCATCTGAGATAGGATTACCCATGGCCCCAGGTTGGCCTCCCCTGAGCACCTGCTGTGCAACTCTAGCCCTAGTGCAGGGCCTTAGGGCTTCTGACTTATACAACCACACCACGCTGGCCCCTTGAGATGTTGGAAACATACAGTATGAATACTGTGGTGAATTATTATGAACTTGTTTGGGGGCGTCCAGCTAAACAGAAAAGTGGATCTCTGCTGACGATGAATCAGGGGTGTGCTTTTAATGGAGCACTGATTTTAATTGGCTGTCATAATAAACTCATGTGGTCAGATATCTCACCCGTAAATGTAAAGAACTGTCAGATAAGAGCAGGGAATAAAGTACTTACACTACTCTATATCCCACAGTGTTGGCTAATTAATCATTACTCTCTATTATCACTTTACCTTCATGAATCTGAACTTTGTGATACTAAATCAAGTTATTTTCATTCTTCTTAGCAAAGCATATGTTTTGTTTGTGTGGAAAAGTAGCTGGTGGTGAACCCACTCTATAAAAGGATACATGCAAATCGCCTGAGGGTAAAACCATTTAGTTTCATTGTGAAGAACCAATATATAATGCTTATAATGGTTGTTTGTTTGATGTTTCCATGAACGCCAATCATTGTTCGTCAGAAGGCTATAAAAATATCACCACAGCTTGCTGAAAATGCACATCCATAGGCGATGGGAAGGTCAGCCTTTGAGTTGACTATATAGCAATTTTGTAGAGGATGGGTGTTCCCAAAAACACTACAGCAATTGGTTGGTAACATCAGAGAAGCTTTTGGATGCTGATCGAGCCACATCTGCTACTACTGAGGTGACATAACCCGTTCTAAAATTCAAAACGTTGAAGAATAACATTATTCTTTAATAGAAATAACCCACGTGAAAGCTGTGGTTGTTGGCGCACTGGCAGCCTCTCAACACATCAACCTTCCATTTCCTACAGTCATGACAATGGAAACACTGTGAACTTTCCCCTTGTGGAATTTCTAACAGCCCTCTTATTAACAAGAGTAACACCCACCTCTGCCAAAACATTACATGGCACATTGTAATGGTAGGTTCTACACTCTAACGAAAAGAAAAAAAAGGCGTTTCTCCAATGACAAAAATTTAAAAAGTTCTGTGCTAAGGAAAAAAACAAAATGTGGATTAACAACTCCATCAAGGAGGAAAAATGATCAGACTGCTACTTGTGTTCTGTTATTTGAGCAAGAAAAATAAATGGTGGTGTCGAATACTGCAGTAAATAATGAGCCACATCTTTCCAGTCGTTGCAGTAATTAACCATTTCAATATGAGCTACTGACCGTCGAAAAAAAAAGAAGAAAAATCTCACCATCTTTTTTCCATTTCCTCCCCCCCAAAAAAACAGAATCAGGCTATTCCCACACAGCAGTTGTTGATTGTTGACAATAATCCCATGCATCTCTCCATCCTTTTTTTTTTTTACACAGAGCTTTATGGCTGTGAGAGCATAAACTGACCCCAAGCTGTCTGCCTGAAACTCAAAGTCTGACTCAAAAATGGTCTCCATTAGCTGGTTGCTTTTGCCTTCATTAATTTGACCATTTCTCTGCCCCCCCCCCCCCCCCCCCCCCCGGCCTTCTTATGTAACCGGGAAATTGCATGAGAGCGTGAGAGAGAAATGACGAGAGAGCGGAAGAGGGTCAGAGAGGAATTAAAAAAAGAAAAAAAATCTGCAGTATGATTTAATTTTTAGTGATAATTTGTCTCAGGTTCGCGTTGTAATTTCAAACTGCAAATTAAAGCCATCCATCAGCCATTATGTTTAAAGACTAACAGACCACTAAACCTGAGTGTCAGGAGGGCGTGCAAAATAAACCTTAAAGTTGATTTAATAAAAGTACACTATCCATTTTTGGTCAGCACAGTTTCTAGCAATATTCCCTCTATAGAGTCTTAGGTCTTCAACTCACAAAGCCATAGATCATCAGACGCAGCTGCAGCTTTGTTCATGTAGCAATTGTAAAAGGAATAATTATGCTCGAGTACGGCAGACATTCAGGTGTGATCCTGGAGAGACCTGCTACACCAGGGCGCAGTGCGTCTGAAACTGTCGAGAAGAAAAAACAGGCAGCTTGAAATGTTCAGGTTGGTGTAGTTCAGAGCTAATGCGATCTCTCTGAGGAATGAGACAGCGGGTGGTGGGCAGTCGTATGGCGCTGGACAGATCAAGTTAATTGGAGAAAGCGAGACAGGCTGTGGCAGAGCTCACCAAGCGGCCGCTGGCTTCATTTAGCGAAGAACACAGAGTGCAACTGTGAGTCTGACCCAATCTGTCGTGATCAGACGTCTACAATTCCTGTACATCATTTTCCTTTCTTCCCAGCCCTGTCAGCTGTCTGAAACATGTGTGCTCATTCTTACATTACAAACAGAATCCACAACTGTACAGTCGCATGCACTGATATTCAGGAGAGGGATTGACAACTGAGCAAATATAACTTCCAAACTAAAAGATGTTGTGTACTTGTTTAAGTATATAGCATCAGAAATTGCTCATGGAGTGCTTCTATTGAAATAATACATCTCCACCCATGTAATATGGCCTTACAGTCAATATCTAACTAGTACCCCTACTGACACCAATGGTGAAATTTTGTTTCATCAACTGCACTGCAATATCTATGGTAAACATTGACGCTGCCTGCCCTAGACAACCATGAAGAGCAAGATATCTGATAGCACCTGCCTCTGGATGAAAAAACAATCAGTCGGCATTGTGCTTACTGGGTTGGGATTGAGACCAATGAGTGGGAATAGATAAAATAAATGAATTCTTTTAAAGGACCAGTGTATAAGATTTAGTGCCATCTAGTGGTGATGTTGCAGATTACAAGTAGCTAAATATACCCCTCCCCTCACCATCCTCAAGCATGTAGGAGAACCCAAAAAACACGAAAAGCCCTTGCTGGAGCCAGTGTTTGGTTTGTCCATTCTGGGCTTCTGTAGAAACATGACAGTGCAACATGGCAGGCTCCTTGGAAAAGGACCCACTCTCTATGTAGATATAAAGGGCTCATTCTAAGGTAACAAAAAGACAACACTTGTATTTTTCAGCTGATTATACATTAATGAAAACATAATATTCCATTTCAGCTAATATTTCTGACAAGGGATCCCTTTAAATCTTATAAATGTGTAATTTAAGACTATACAAATATAATCAGACTGCTTGGCAAGAAGCCTTAATCCTGCGATGCAGAGCGTCTTTCCATCAGATGCCAAATTGTCCCCCAAGAAATTGCTGACAACGCATGATGCGGCGGGGAGCCCGGGCGAAGTGTGGGCGAGACTCAGGTTGTCACTGCCCTCGTCAAACCCTCCACCCCTTCCACCAGACAGGCCACCACACCAGCAATTTTCCTCCCCTAAGACTCAGCACGACCAGTGGAAATCTCAGCAGGACCAACAGGGAGCTGAGGCAGAACAAAAGACTTCAGAACTATGTGTGAGAGCAAGAAAGGTCAGTTCAGTCAAAGCATAGAATACCAGAAGTAATTTGACTGCATGGTCAGACGTTATTATGCAAAAGGCAGCGCAGTGTCTGATCTGAAGCGTGATACCGATCTATAACTCTGCTTCCTTAGTCGTAACAAAATAGCAGTCACTATTCCCTTGATCCATTTGCCTTTTCGAAAGATGATATTCTCTGTGCTATTTATCCTGAGGCAAGGTAAGTGGTTGGCAAGCAAGATCTCTGTGTAATGAATCAAGTGGAAACTCCCTATCTGATCAAATGGCACACAAATACAATACAAGGTGAGACAGAACAACAAGTGGAGTGGCACGCAGCGCTATTTGTTCGCAACATATAGAGAAAAGGAGGATGTATACATACAAGCACATTAACAAATGTGTGATAATGCTTCAGAGTGACGCCGAAATGTAGCTGCACTTCGGAATATATTGAGTCTCCAGCTCATTTAAGAAAAAAAAAAAGCAATTGCACTCAGACTTTTTTTTTTCCAGTTGAAAGCCTTTTAGTGATGAAGCATTTACTGTGTGTGCTGTATGTGCGGAAGACGACTGCCAAAGGTTGGAATAGGGCACCAAGAGTGTGCAACTCACTCTCTGCTGACAGTCAGGGTTTGTTAATTAAATAACGTAACAACACTGAATTACAGCGGGATATGTTTACGAGTCCAGGATGAGCAGAATGCACAAGCTTCTGTAGGCGGTAGGAAACAAAGCACATTAGGGTTTCGCTGATTGCATTTCTTTTGGCTGATTCCCATTGCCGATTTTTTTTAAAAGCCTGACCTGCCGACACCAATTCCAACCAATACCAATTTTCGTTAGCTTGGTGTAATCAATAGCCTAAAATAAAAAAAACAGATTAATGAATTTAAATTTAGAAAAATGCAGTTGTTCTTCGATAAACACCTAATGGTCTGCACATAAAACACTGAACACCGGCTCCGGTCTGAGCTGATCAGGCATAGAATAGTCCAGTTTCAATGGGTGGCCAATCGATCAGTGCACCCTTAAAGGACATACTGCACATCAGAAAGCGCCTCAACTTCAAATGTCACCTGGCAGAAGCTTCATTGCTTCATTATTTCACTTACACATAGTCTATTCCGCAGCTGATTACCTGACATGCATAATGCAGAAGATTGAGATCATATGGCTATCTAATCCGACAAAGAAAGAGCTGCAGCCGCTGAACCATATAGTACATTATATTCACCAGGTGATAAATTATTTGCAATATGGTCTACCTCACACACTGGATACACCAGCATGGCATCTATATGTCAGGTCTGAAATTGGCGTCTCAGTTTTTGAGCAACTCCGCCTCCCTCTGCAGCCCATGTAAAAATCCCATAACGCTGTCAATCAATAATTTATGAGTCAGAACGCCTTGGAAATGCATTCCTTACATACAATTAACGCAGTATAAATTCATGTTGCACAATGGCACCCACCGTCCACAGTACAAATGCTTTATTATAATACAGCAGGATTAAAACAATATTCAAGAGGGGACTTATGGCTGCCAGCTTAATTTAAGAAGATTCTTAAACAAAGAAATCATAAAACAGAAACTGACGGTAAACTAATCCTACAAAATACCCTCCATCCATTTAATGATTTTTCTATTTTGAACAAAACTGCTCAGAGTCGGCATAGAATACTTCATTTTTAATATTTAGGATGATTCAGAAAAAGCAATTTTGTGTACGTTAATAGATGGAAAAAGATTTTAAATTGACTCTGAACTCAATGAGCGAGTGTCTGGACGAGAAATGGGAAAAGCCATTTCTAGAATGTGAGATTTTCTTGCCAAAATGTGGCGGCCGCTTTATTGCACACTTTATATTGCTGGATGATTGTGCGAAAGCCAAGTGTTAACAAGCTGGATTCTATCACTGAGCTGATGCAGCGGCACAGCTGAATCCATACACCTGGTATTTGCAACGCGACTCAGTACAGCAAAGAGGGATACTCCGGTTTTTAATATCATGTCATATGAAGACGTATTAGAATTAAAGTGCCTATAGAACATACAAGGCTTCCCATCTGGCCACCGTAGACAGACCACAGAGGGCCTGCAGGCTTTAGGACTAATGGTGAAAAGGTCACTTGGAAATTGGTGTGAACCTCTCTACCATGCATTAGTGGGGATAGAAGTCTGCCCTGAACGAAACGCTTAGCAGAGTGTAGCTTTGAAGCTCAGTGCTTTTGAGTCTGCCGATTATATCTGTGTGCAGTATGGGAATGGAGTGATTACCTCTGTGGTCGAGGCAGCGAGCAGAGCAGAGCCAACAACAACACTCACCTTCCCAGAGACAGACGGAAAGAGAGAGAGAAAGAGAAGAGAAAGAGAAAGAGAACAGAAAGAGCCAGCATCAAAGGAAATAAAAATGTAAAAAGGGACTGAGCAGAACTGTCGATAGACTCAGGGGGTCTGCATCAAAGACAGATATCGTGCCATGAAGGCAAGTAATGTTACCGAGCCCAGCAGGTATCAAGGATAACATACTTTATCATTTGGGCACACAAATGATCAATCCTAACCTTGAATTAATAAGTTGTACTCTTGTACTACTTAATTTGCTCCCTGTAATTAATAATTCATGCCCTAAAATTACTAAATTGAGACCTTCAATTGCTCAGTTCATTCCTATAAATTAAATTAAATTAATTAAAATGAATAGCAAACCAAAATGTATTGTAGTAGTAGGAACAGAACTTGTAATTTGAATAATATGATTTTAGCTGGTGAGGTCAGATGAACACAGTGAGCTCCTGTATTGTTTGTGTGACACTTGGAGGATTCACAGGTTGCTTTAAAGTTATGATAACTAATTGATCACTGTCAGTGATGTAAACTGACCTGCTGGACTGACGGACATCAGCTGAGACCAGCTGATCAATATTGAACTTTTAACTAACTTAATCTCAGCCTGGACCGTACTGTGTAAAACATGTCCAGCTGGTTACTATCAGCCTCACTTCAGCCTGCTGTTTGACTGGCAGTGCTCTGTGCACTCCTCTGCTTTGTGCGGTTAGTTTTTTCCTCTCCAACAGTGACTCAGAATGTGAGTGAAAGTGAGATGAATTTACCACAATGTGAACGTTCAATGTCATGATCGATTAATCATAGTCACAGGAGCAGAATGGGATCCTGACGTGACCCGTGCACATGAGTACGCTGTGTGTAGAACTCTGCTCTGCTTAGTTGGAAAGAACATTTGTGGATATAATTTATGATTTAAATCTATTTATAATTATGTGTTGTTGTTTTTTTAATTACTACTATGCTTGCGGTAGTCCATATAAGTCCAATAAATACATCTATTCTGATTACATTACATAACTTTCCAACCTCCAACTTTCATTATTTCACAAATAAGTAAAACATAAGTAAAGCAAGTACAAATTGCACGCTTGAAAAATAAGTACAATTTCTCTGACAGCTCATTTTCTACAATGGTGTTTGCAGAGCAGTTCACTTCTTTAGTCTGTGACCTGTAGCCACTGTCATAATTAATTGCAGCTCTAATGACCAGAGCTGTCATTAGACGCTACCGGTGAACTATTACTGAACTTTAAAGAGACACTGACCATCATCCTCTGCTGCAGCGATAGAAGCTTTTACATTGCATCAACAAACAGGAAAGATATTACATAGAAATTAGTAAAAAGGGGTTGCCAGGGAAACAGCGCTGTAGAGTCCCAGTCTTAATCCCAGTCTCAGTCTCTTGCAGTCTCAGGTTCTTGCAGTACTGTTAGCACTGTTGCCTCACAGCAAGATGGTGCTGGGTTCAAACCCCAACCTGTTCTGGTGTCCTCACATCATCAAAGACACGCATGTTAGGGTTAGTACTGCTTTCAGTACCCCGGACCAAGGTACTGGCAAAAAACTAGAGTTGGTTTGCCCATTGCTCCTACTGTGTGTTTTTATAAGATGGGTCTAATGCGGACAATGTATGTGAGTGCTGAGAAATTACAATAAAGAAATCTTTCATCCATCAAAACACTGGTTAACAAATGAGTTGCCAGTAGCATGTTACGTTATGCTCATTTGATCCAAGGCTAGAAATCTGCACAAATCATGCACATACCACTATTATGTGCCTAATAAATACATTGTGAACATAAACAACAGTAGTGTGATGGTGCTTTTGACAGTTGTTCACTGCAATAACGTGTTGCAGTCTGCACAGAGGGTCCCGTCAAATGTCAGTAATCCAGGGATCCTCATTATTAAGATAGACAGGTCGTACACTAAACAAGCCAACAATACACCCAAGATCTGCATCCATCCTGCCGTAACTGTCAGGGTTATCAAAGACCATCAAGCTCTGACAGGAAATAGCCTATAGGGATGTTTTAGAGACCCAGGCGACAGCAATGTGAGAGTGAGTGACAAGCAAACGTTAATCCTGCTGTTGGCTCAACAGATTTTAGATGAGAAATGTAGAAAGCGTTGGCAGCAGCAGGTGATGAAAATGCACCGCTGCTCAGACAGCACTCTGACTAAGTCCCTGATTAATTAGTGAGGTTAGGGCTGAAGCGTGGGAGGCTGGTGTGGGTGAATTGAGGGATGGATGAATGTATGCATGCATGTAAGGATGGATAGAAGGTGGGTGGTGGGTGGTGGGTGGGCACTTTCTAAAGGATGTCCCTGCATTGGTTTTCTGGTGGTGGTGGTGATTGGGTGTGCGGCGAGCCATCAATGTAACAGCCAATCAATGACACAGTGAGAGGCCAGCAGGAACCTGGATCACAGCTGGCAAAAGACTACAGTGATTTGGAGCTGGGGTGGGGGAGGGGCGTGAGTCAGGGAGAGCAAAGGATCAGTCAATGAAATAAAAAGGCATTGCGAGTAGGGATGACAAAAAAAAAAGAAAGAGCATCTGTCAGTCCATCAGAAACGATCCACTCCCTGCCACATCTCTACACATTTACCACAGAATTTGTAGTCGACAGAAAATGACATGACGAGCCCTGACTACAGACAGTCAAGTCAGTTCAATGTCCAGACTGTCATATTAGATATTGACTCCATTAAAAACCTTTAACTTCGCTTCTAAAATTACATAAACTTGCCTTTAGCACTCAGCAATATGAGTGGATTTTGTTCCATGCAGAAATTGAAGGCACAAAGTCAAGACAATATTATGATAAATGTAGGAAAAGATAAGAAATATGTAGGTTTTTGTAGGGCAGCCCACTACATGTTGATTATCTGAGTCATTCGAATCACTGTAGAGAGCTGTGATGGAAATGGAGGGCATGGTGACGCAGTGTGGCCCGACTCATATGTGTTGGCTGCTGTGACGCTTTCAGCTCTGGTTCTAAATGCTAGCAAAGTCAGCTAAACTACTTTTGAACCAGACACTGGCACGGCTTCTTACTGTCGTTGTACTGCGTGATCAGCAGTATGGCTCACAGCTCATTGTTGGCTGCCAGGCAGGGGAGACGCTCTGCGGTGCATTAGGATTTTATTACTGAACTATGACCAAGAGGCGCACTTTTTAAGTCTGTCACTGTGTCAACCTGATGTTTTCACATTACAAATTTCACTATGTATTATTTTACATATTAAACTATACAAGCTGAACTAGGAGTTTAGAGTCAGGAGGCTGCACTGTAGCGTACCTAGGCAACGGCTATCAATACAATGTTTCTCATAATCACAGGTGAGGTGTAGCATCTATAAAAAATGGCCTAAACTGGTGACACAGAGTCAACTAGAAAAGATTGTGACTTAGGCACCGCCTGATGTTTTATCAAAATGCCCTTTTCTTCTCTGCCCAAGGTTTTTTTAAATTTACATCATCATATATCATGGTAAAAGCAAGCTGCTAAAAAATACATTTATTTTTTTCCCCCACATAGGAGTATATGCTGTACATTATGATGCAGAGGAATCGGTACACAATCATTATTTCTATTTAAGCATAAAAACAAAACTTTTGATGAATTTTAATGAGATGGGATGGCATTTTTATATCGATAGAACCAAAACTGAAAGGAATCAATAGGGCAGACTGTGACTGGTATGACACTTATGGTTGTTTTTATCAACAAGTGGTGGTCGAAAGATGTTTTTCCAATTTAACTTTGGCAAAAGACTTACCTGAAACCTGTCCAAGAAACTGTAACTAAATGTTAGACATATACAGAAAGGTATTAAAAAGACAGGGTTTCCTCTAAAATTAAACTAGGCTTTTATTCAGTACAAGTGAAGAGCAACACAGGTCAGAGGAATCTTAAAAGTGTAACAGGACAACAATCTCTAGTAATTTAGACATGTCAGTTCTAACTACAATGAAGTCAGACTAAACATACTTTAAGTGAAGTACTATAGGCTCTTACGAGTTGAGGCAACACTGTGTGTGAAATGTTAAGAGCCAACAAGCCGGCACACAAAAAAGGTAAACGTCTCAATGTAAAACACCTCGCAGATTTCCAGGTTTGCAGAGACGTTAACACCCTGTGGCATTTCCTCTGAAAGCCACTCTGACAGGCCCTGAAGAAGACATTCCCTGCTAGCTTTGCCTTGCTGAGGCCTGCCCCCTCCCCTCTTCTTCCTCCTCCACAATGCCGTGACACAGGATTAGCTTTCATTAGAGAAGGCGCTGTAATCAGCTTTGGAGCATAGCAGAGACGGAACAATGGAAGAGGCTGAAAGGATCTGGAAGACAGGGTGCTATGGGTGCATGCTCGGCTATGTGCGAGCTATTCCTTCAAATGGAACCTGTGGCACGAAACAGCGAGGCGGCTTCACGACCACATTGATCTGCATATCCCCCAGTGTTATGTACTACGCCTGAAAGACTGCTATCATGACAAATACAGCAGAAGTGCTGCATTAATTAATTATGTCACTTATCATTTTAGGGCACACCAAGCCAACGGCCGTCGTTTGCATTTATGGGCAACATACATCTATAGTTTTACTGTGTACTCTGTACTGACGCCACTTGCCAGAACTTATTGGCAATCAGCATTTGGCGAGAGAAGGAGCCATCTCATTAGCTGTTCGGCCCCCGTTAATATGTGATTTCACCCATTTAGTTGAGCTCCTGATTTTTGACCTTTTCTTTATCCACAAGTAAAAAGACCACAAGCTGACTACACTATTGCCAGCACGACACCACAAGCCAACTAAAGCAAAGCAAAACGTTGTAGTGCAACTTTATATTGTCCATTTGTATCATCAGCATTTGACGCATGGTGTAATACTGATGTTTAAAACAGATTTATAGTGTCATGAAAAGGTTAGGCTGGTTTATTTTTGTTAGTCTCTGCGTCAGGTTTTTTGGAATACAATTACAGACTACAGACTACATATTTCCTCTCTTACAGGCACAGAATAACTGTGGTGGACATGAAGTGTTACACAGAGACAACTGATCATAACTCCAAAGTGTCAATCAGGCTATCCATTCGGCCTGTCCTATCCTACGTCAAGCCTTTGAGACGAACATGGTATCTCTTCCTGGGGAATTTGAGGCCACACATTCAACATTTTCTTCAGACGCTTAACAGAAAGGTCAGGTAGCTGTAGGAAGGGACTGGTGGCCATATTTGGATTCCAGTCTGGACAAAAACCTGGCCTAACACGTGCACAGAACCACCTTTGTGTGAGTCTTCCACCGCTCTCCATCATGCTGTCAACTGGCGCTTGTATTGGGAAGGACTGACGACACGGGTCTATCGGGAACATATGTCCCCACTAACCCTGGAGAGCTCCACCAGTGCCTGGGCTGCCACTTACTTTACAAAGCGTTCTTGTTGGTGGCTGGTTCTTTGAGTGTGTAGTGACATGCAGATGGGTGACTGGACACGATAAAGATACACTGTATGCACTTCAGCTCAGGGCGCAGTTGTCACAAAACCAGAAGTTTGACTTCTTCTACTAAGTTTAACATGTGAAACCCAATACTATAATGATACTATGTCAGACAAGTAAATGTGACCACAAATAACTGGCTAGCTGTGCCGCAGTTTTTGCAGTGCTTTCATTTGTTGGTCTGTCAAAAATGTTCAGTTCTATATTTTGCACCTGGGACGAGTATTTTGAAAACATTTAGGGTCACGAGATGGTGAGCATTTTGGTAAAAGCTGAATGTTTTATCTGTTTCACTGACTGCAATTGTCCTTCCTTGGTGGGGTTCAGGGACCCCCGGGAGTCCTTGAGGTAGTTCTAGGGGGTCCCCAGCAAAAAGGGGAATAATTTGACAGAATAAGTGACTATTTTTTTTGGCATGGGTTTCATACACTTTTTGAAATAAAATATCTAAAAGCAGAGCTCTTATCACACCCTGGGACAAAATCTTATCAGATTGGGGTCATGGTCTAATTTGTGCCAGTTAAGGGGTTTCCTGCTGTGAGAAGGTATGAGAACCATTGCTTTAGATATGACACTAAAGAGTCATATAATTCCCTGTAATAACAACGTAATACACAGCTGTGTGACCTGCACCATCATGTCTTTCAGAGCATACAAACACCATAAACACACCTGTCACCTGCCCAGCACGGTACTGCTGAACCGTAGACGCCGTGGCACCAGCTCCACCTTATTTTTACACACACAGCACTGCACAGATATGCTAACGATGCTAGCCATGCCAACTAGCTGTTAGCCACTGTGCAGGGCTGGTAAAATGGATCCGTTGCATCTCTTTGTATCTGCAGTGTCAGAGCCTCCATGTGAGACACTTTGGTCGTGTTTTTAAAACTTATTTCGGGGCTGTACTCAGTCTCAGTCCTGCTGAGAGTACAATTCACTGGGGGCAGCACTCACTTTCTCGATTGCACCAACATAATTTGGTCACTGGTTCAAATTTTCATCCAGATTCTCGTACCAAACCTTAAGTTGTACTACCACATCTCAAATCCAGAATTGGAAATCTACACAGACAATAATTACAGAACTCCTGATACTGGCAATACATTGTAATCTAATGTGACACAATATGGTATGTAAATCAATAGGAAAACGTTGATACGATCCAGGAATTCCGACTGACTTTAGTGTTTTCTGTACTCATTCACAGCTTGCCTCTGAGATAATATGCCTCAACAGGCGTGATCGCACCTCCCAAGGAGGGCTCGTTGGCAGCAGAGATGTTGGCATTTCTAGAATGCAATTACTAGACGCATACAGAGGGGATGAGGCCAGTCTATATTTGCACCCACACTTGGTATACGGAGCATACCAGACCTGAAGCTGACCCAAATAAAACACTGCCTGAACTGTAGATAACATTCCTCATCGTTAATTAACCTCCCCACCCCTCCCCGCTTACTCCTCACCGCTGGGAAGGTTACCTGCTTGCCTTGAAAGTGAGTACTGCTCGGTCACTATCACAATGCTCTGTGAACTGGGGCAAACCCTCCCAACTATACAAGAATAGCTCCATCACATATGTGAAATGGCATTCCTCCAAGCTGTGTCAAAAGAACAAGGGTGGGTCAGAGGTGGCAAATTTCTGTGTTCTAAATAAATAAACACACAAATTACGATTACGATTCAAGTATAACGAGACACTTAATATTGTAACAAACATTTTTGTGGGACGAAGTGTTTGTGTGCAAGGTATCCATGGCTTAGTTTTCATCTCTGGCAGACTGACTGAGATTTTTCAGAAGACAGGTGGTGAGGCAATGGGATGGCGCAGCCAGCCACCTCCTCCAACCTCTTGCCAAGGCAACACAGCCCCTAAGAGTCCCCTTCCTTTGCCATCGCTTCCTTTTCCCCTTGCCCACGCCCACCTCTCAGGCCCATCTCAGTATCTAGGCCATGACTGCGTGGGTGTGGTGGGTTCTCCTGCCAGCAGGGGCACCTGACTGCCAAGAAAAAAAGCAACAAAAAAAAAAAGCAAGGGAGGGCAACAAAGGAATTACTTCTCTAAAGACCAAAGGAATTCTGAGTCAGCAAGGGATATAACTCCACACCAACCTCTCACACACACACATGCACACACATCTAGTCTCGCCATTCCCGGCCCCCCAAAGGAGCTCTATATTTCAGGAGAAGCTGTGACGGAGCCCCTGAAGTAGCTGCTATTATGCAACCCTTCTGGGCTAAAAATGACTGTAAAGTAAATCATCCTTCTCTACTGCCAGCCTGACCTCCATATTGCAGAGAAAGCACTTTCAAAATTCACTAGCTGAGTATTATGCTGAAGGCACCATCTGTGTAGGCTTTACTAGCAGCCGTGAGATTAAAGGCAGTTAAAGCATCATATTCGAAAGCCATCTACGCAGTCAGTGTCCAATCAGAAAATGGGAAGCGTAAGTGAGGGCCAGGGCCATAATAAACTCTAGGTGCTGCTGGATAAAGCAGTAGTGGGCTGACCAGGTCGTGGCCCTGATTCCTTCAGGCCAAGCAGGCCTGTTGTAAGGGTCGTGTGTCCTTGACAATCAGGTCAGTGAGTAAATTCAGGACTAATCGAGGGACACTTGACAGCTTGACGGCCTGAAGGGAGTCTCGACTTCTGCTGTGGTCAAAAGCTTCCTAAAGGTCCTCGGCTGGCTGTGCATGTACATCTTTTTATATCTACAGACCATATACTGTAACTATTCTTCATTTTTGTAAACTTTCAAAGACATTCTCACTTGGTATGTTCCAGTCAAAACTATCCGTGGTTCAAGTTTGTACCTCACATTTGCTTTCGAGTCACAGACTTCAGCATCTAATCTTGTGAAAAACAAATACTGCTCTTCCAAAAAAAGAATTTCCGGGCCCCGAAGACTCTTCCAACCATCTATTCAAAATTGTGTTGTAAAAAGCAAAAGCAAGGACATATACCACTTCTGGCAACCCGAATAAGAAACATAATCACATCTTGGGGACAACTTTCATGTCAAACAGCAACCATCCTTGTTTGGATTATGAATCAGTGGCATGACTTAAGAAATGGGTTAAAAATATTATTTTAATTGTACAGCGGACAGAACATGTTTTCATCCAGATGGTAAGATGAGTTTTTGAGGATAGTGCAAAAAACCTTCAGAAGAAGAAGTGTTGTTAAAAGACATTCTATGTTTTTTCAGAGTTTGCTGGTTAATTACACAACAAAACAGATACTTAGCTCAATGACTCAAATGTCATCTCAATACATGACGGGTTCAAACTGGAGCTAAGCTATTCAAGGCAACATAAAAATAAGACTTAAATAACGAGAGTGACCATGCAGGATCGAGTTGCAATGAACAATTTTATTTATTTCTAAATTCACCAAGTCCTTAAAACTGTTTCATTCACTAAATGCAAACAGAGACACAAAAGCATACAGTGCCATATACCCTGGTTGGTTCTAAGCACATTATATTTACTTTCATCTAAAGCAAATAGGCTTCATAAAGACATCCTATGCAGCATTTCAGCTTAATACTGTGGAACTGGGTAGCTCCGTACGCCATCTGTTAGGCTGAGAAGACGTCCCTCTTAACTGCTGGATACAAAACACACAGTACTCAACAAATGTTTAACACAGCTTACGACTATTGACTGACAACAGTACTGTCATGCAGTGTTGAAAATAACCATGAATTTTTGTCTTGTGGGGGGGGGGGAATGCTAAATTGATTTCCCTGTCCCAATTGCTACCCAAGCGCTGGCTTAAAATCACTCAGAGATACACTATCTGCCCGCCGACCGACTGATTTGTACCTCGATTTGGCCGTGCCCATGGCTTGCCACATTCCTCCAGGGGGATCGGATTACGTTCTATACAGGGAGACAGGCCTGAAGCATTATGGGTGTTTTTTGGTCTTACAACATTGGTCTGACACAGTTGAGCTGCCGAGTGAGCGAGCGAGTGTGTAAAAGGGAAGGAGAAGAAACGCTGGATGAATGGCAGATGGTGGCCTAGAGGAAGCGCTGTAGTCATTGTTGAAAGCAGGGATGGCAGCAGAACCACTGCTAAAACTGAACACAGGAAGAAGAAATATGTTTTTGGAGGGTGGCTGGAATACATGACAGGGAGACAGAAAATAGTTGAGGCAGTGAAAAAAGAAAATATGTGGCCTCGAACAGTGTGTCTCACTCTTTTTTACAGGACAGAAGAAAAGACAGAAGGAACTGTGGCGCCCCAGTAGAAAAGCTGTCAAAGATATTGTACTCTTTAGTATTCTTGAGACAGACATACCCAAACTTGTGTTCACAGCAGTAACCGTGTGTCAGTAAGCTCCCGTGTCTCTCGACAACCATGCCGGTTTTTGTGGGGGCTGGTCCACTATTAAAGGCTTGCATGATATAGCGAAGCAACAAACAAGCTGCCAGAGAACATGACAGCTAGCAAGCATGTGTTTGTGTGTGTGGGACTGGGGTGTGACAAAAGCATTAATTACCAACAATGGACCACATCTTGGGCTCATGAGTTCGCACAGTGTGGAGGTTAGCTTGTTGAAACAACACGTCTCCCACGGTTTCGTGATTTAGTTTTTCGGCAACTGAAACAGAAATGAAAACTAAACTCATGGCTGATTTATGGTAGGCCGCACAACACTTTTGTGATGAGTTTTCAATGAACGTCTCCCGACACTTTCTTTTCAAGTCATGCACCGAGAGAATTTTCGTGGACACGGTTGTACTTTGTTATGCAATGTGATTGGATAGTGTCACGAACATCGCCATGGAGACTGTAGTTTTCAATTAACTTACTTAATGTTATTTTAGTCTGTAACTTTAGATAACTTGTAAAGTCCTTGTTAAATTATTTTAATTAGACTGACTCCCTTTTCCCCGAATAAATTGCATAAATTGAAAAGGTCACATGACTCTCATCAACAGTGATGAGCGGCCTTCCATAAATTAGGAGATGGGGATTAGGGATGGGAGGTTCCTAGTACTTCCTTGAGTTTGAGCCTACTTTCTTCGGACTCATCACTGCACAAATATGTAAAACAAACGTGTAGGAACACCTTTTCACAACAATGACAGCTGACCACCACAGTCTATTAAGAAAAAGGATTTCTTTGTGTGCAATCAATAAAGCAAAATGCAACCGTTCATAAGCTGCAGGCCCGTTTGACAGTAAAAAGATAGAGTGTGAGTCTATGGGCCCACCCTGTAGTCCTAATGGTCTGATAGGGAGCGGGACGACATTAAAGCTTTAATGATTGGTTATCGTAATGTATGACTCCCCGGTGGTGTTTGGACAGGCACAAAAATCAATTGGAGCCATGGGACACACTTACCTCCACCACAATCTGGCTAACGGAGGTGCGCTGTGAGCTCAGACTGATGGGATATCAGTTTGCACCATGATGATCATGCTTGCCTCAGCCTGGAAACTGTGAAGGCCAACTCCAAGTCAGCTTTATTTCCAGGGGGGTTGTGACTGTTTGTTGGAACCCAGTGCTGCTGGCAGGCTGGTCCACCGTTGACAGGTTTTAGTGTAAATTAAATCTAACTTGAAACGAGATGAACTGACCTTGCAATAACTAACAGAATACACCCACTGAAAATAATTGTGCTGACTGCCAGTATCAAAGTTTCACCTGGTGGCCTGATTCAACTGACAAAACAGCAAGGGCAGGGGAACAAATACATGCCACCTCTACCTTATGTCTACCCCCCACCTCCAGACCAACACACTCACACACACACCTCAGTCACGACTCTGGCTCTGGTCAGCCTCTGCAGAGTGTGTTTTGAGTGAGTGGGCCAGGCAGTGGCCCTCTTCCCTCCCCTCCGCACGTGGGCGGGAGTGACTGAGTGGCCTGCCATCATCAGCTCTGGGGCAAACTTAACCCCTCTTTTGCCTGGTTGTCTCATGACACATTTTTAGAAAACCAGGAGCAGTTTATAATTCATAGGCCCCCCCAAAATAAAAAAAAAAAGGGAGGTAAGCCGAGCCATATTCTGGTAATTCCTAAATAAAGTCCTGATTTCTAAAAGTCTAATGAAAAAAACAATAATAATATGTGGATGAAAAGCATGTCGACCAACATCAGGAATTACTGTCATGTCTCGTCACATGAATACCGTTCTCACAAAACAACATCCTGTCAGGTCAATTATAGAACAAGCTGACATCCAATGACAGATTCTCTCCCCCCACCTCCTACAGGAGACCAAGATAACCACGTGGAATAAGAGGGTTCATTTTCAGCCAGGTGGTCTATAATTAACGTGTGTGAATGAGGGTAAATAAACCTTGGGGCCTCGACTCACCTCCAGCTGTATTTGTATAGCTGGAGTTTTTCTCTTGTCCGCACACACTGGGCGCTTTAGCTAGTTAGCTAACGGCACCTGAAAGCAAGGACCCCCGCCCCACACCCTTTATGGGAGGTTGTCATTTGGTGCAGCAGGATCAACAGTGAGTGAGCAGAGGGAAAAACAACGTGCCATATAATACACTTATTCACTCATCTGTAATTAGGGCTTTCCTCAATTAAGCTATTTTTTGTTCATATTTGCTTAATGGACCTGAGACATAAAATAAAAATGCATGCTGTTAAAAGGCTCCACATAGAAACTGAAAATAGACTTTGCACAGCATGGGGTGAAAACAAAGGGATGTGTTATGTTATGTGTATTAAAAAATAAATAAAATAAAATCACATTACCCATTGCAGCCAGATAAAAACAACCATCTCAGCAGAAGTTAATGAAGTATATCCATATGACCTGATTAAAAGTATTGATTTAATTAAAAAGGAGCTGCCTTGTATAAAATATCACCTCTCTATTCTCGTCAGATAAGATCTGCTCAGTGTTGGATTCATTTCTGGAGCTGAAAGTGGTAAATAAAAAGGTGAGGAAGTTTGGTTAACCTCACGCTGCATTCTGCATTCTCTTCTTCTCATCAAGGCGCAAACAACACACATGACATTCAATATGAGTCCCGCGCCTGCTTCACTTTTGGGGGTCTCCTGGTTTATGGTGAAAAAGGTACGAGTGCTGACATTTGCCCTGAATAATGCCATCACTTGGCCAGTCGCTGTCTGATGCCATGTTGGCTGATGCTGGTCCCGGTTGCCTATGCATCAGTGATCGGCCAAAACCAAATCCTGCCAAAAAAAAAAAAAAAAAAACCCTGCAGAGGAACGCAGCATGACACCCTGAATATAACCGGGAATTCTGGGAGAAATTAGGCACTGGCCTGACAGTTGGTAGGTTTTACTTCAATGATTCGACAACTGAAATGAGACAATTAGGCCTTGCTGGCTGTCACTCCCAGAATCCACTCCACGAGGTGCAATGATTTAACCGCATATTTGCCTTCTGAAGTCATCCTGTAAACCAGCGTCACTGTCCCTGTTTTGGGTGCGCTAATACAAAAAGACATAGCGGTCATAACATAACAAACTCCCTCATATAGCGAGGGGTTTGGCTCTGCCTGTTCAGCCATAATGCTAGATTAAAGTGTAGAGGTTGTATGTTGCCTGTTTTCTTTTATGTAACCTTATATACATGCCCACGTCCTGGTGATGACGAAAATCAGCGTATTCATCAGTTCTTCATGGGAGCGGGTCGCATTTGCATCAGCCTCAGTGTGTATGTGTGTGTAAGTGTGTGTGTGTGTGTGTGTGTGGGTGTCAACAAGTACCATTGCTTACATGATACCAGAGAAGACGCAATCTAGACTAGACAGTTACCAAGAGATATTGTGCACCCGTTTCATGTAATCCCCCCGCCCCACACACGCACACACACACACACAAACAACCACCTCCCCTCCTGCTTACATGCATTGAGTCGATGAGCCGGGACAAGAGTTACAACATCCCTCCCCCCCTGCGCTGACTTTTCTCTGCTTTCTAATCTACCATTTACAGGCAGCCTGTGCAGATGGCTTTACTCATTTCAGCCATATTTAAATACAAACGACGGCCTGGCACAACACGGGAGAGTGTGTGTGTGTCTACGTTTGCATCTGTCACACAGTGGCGTGTGCAGGCTTGTCCCGCTCCCACCAAGACAAGCCTCCCATTTAACATACAGGTATGTTTTCACCACCAGGAACTCCCACCCCCCCTCACTCTCACTCCCCCAGCCTCCTCCCACTAATGGAGGCAGGCATGGAAGAAAAACAGAGGGCGATGTACTGTGTGTGTTCACAGAGCCGAGGTTTTGCCCCAGATAAAAAACCCAGCAGTGGAAATCTTTTATCCTGATGATACAAAGCGTTATTCAGTGTCACTATCGCGGTTTCTGATTCAGCGTGCAGTTTGAGGTGGCTGCGTGCGCATGCCTGTGGTGATAGGGTTTAATAAATCAATTCAAAATATAAAAACAGACGGCAGTTCTTT
Organism: Scomber scombrus; assembly: GCF_963691925.1. Lineage (NCBI taxonomy): Eukaryota > Metazoa > Chordata > Actinopteri > Scombriformes > Scombridae > Scomber > Scomber scombrus. Next base: position 15,915,452 of record NC_084992.1, on the reverse strand, counting down.
GATAATGATAAAGCCACGGTGTAGCAATGCAGATTCACCTTTATCAGTCGGCTTAAAGAAGAAAAGGTGAATCTTTTCAGCTTTTAAATATACTTGAAATGCTTAAAATCGAACTATAAAAATAAGATGGAGTAGTTCAAAGAAATGTAGCTCGAAAAACCTGAGTCAACCCCTTCCTGTGGGTCAGCGTTATCAATGTTAGTGACACTGCATTTCACACACAAGCACTGCAGATGAACAGAGCAACCAGAACACAGAACCTGAAGTTTAGAGGACAAGAAAGTCACAAAAATACAGTCCGTAAACTTTGAAAAATGAATGAAATGCTCCCACGATACTAAAATCTTTCCCATCTGTTAAGGTGACACAGTATTTCCACCAGCAGCTAGTTCTGCTGACCACATACACATATTGTATGATTTGTTATACCCTTACAGTGTAGTAAGAGAAGCTGGATTCAGTGAAAATAAAAGACTATGTGAACTAGCAGTCTGCCTTCACAACCACTTGCTCATCCAACACTCCCTGCGGCCACTTTCATTTGCTTTCACTCACCAACCTGCACACTCCCACACACACACACACTCTCTCCCTCCCATGATAAGAATTAATAAGTCGAAATTGGTACTGTCACAACCACTACAACAGCTACTATCACAGCAGTGTTACTACAGCTGAGGCGGAGCACTGATTTTTAAACATCAAAGTCTGTTTACAAGTCTTGGGGAGTAGCATAATACCAAAACATGTAGGTTAGGGCTGAGGATTACAAGTCTGGGGAGTTTACCAGACCTCTGTTAGTCCATTCATCATCACTGCTTGAGGCTAGCAGCTCAAGGTGGCTAGGCGTTACTACCACAACACACAGGAATCTCTGACTGAATTACTGTGGTCTTTTTCTGATTCACCTTACATCACCTACAATGTTGAACTACTGAAAAAAACCAAGTGAAAACAATGCACACCCATATAGACGAAGCATTTGGTGTCAATTTTTGCTCGACAGCACTTAGTAACAATCCCATGACAGCTGGTTTTCTATATCTGAATAAGAAAATCTGTGTCACTGATGATGACCTACAGGTGACCCATGTTGTAGCTAATGTACAGCATGCACTCCACTCAATCCCATGTCTTCCATACTCTACCCATGCTCTCTGAGTGGGAGCGGAGGTGAGAAAGCAGATTTACTACTCTACGGGCCTCTAATATAACCCAGCAACCCAGTTCACTGGGTTATCCTCTCCTCCCCCACACACTCACTGGACTGGGTGCCCAATGTGTAGTTACATGTGTTGCAGACAGTGTATTGATTGATTTGTGACTCTGCTGCGACCAGCTTTAGAGAGGGATCTAATGACACACGACTCCTGTCTCTGTTCCAAATGGCTTTTGTTAGCCACTGTTGCTCACAAAAAGGAACCTTGTGTTGATGTCTGCCAGCTGGGAAGTGCTGAGGGTTTGTTTATATGGAGGTTGATTTTAAGAAATATAAAAAAAAAATTCAAAAGTGCAAAAATGCCACAACAGGAGAACTAGAGTGGAATTTTTTTGGGTTTGGTATTTTGGTGTCAAGAGGAAAATGTGTTGCATGCGAGGCACCTTATGAAGAGGCACAATAGCACAAAGCTACAGTATAACTCAACTAAAAATGTCGAGCTAGGTAAACAGTTCTCCTCCAAATTTCTTTATCAAGACCCGACATCCATTTGTTCACATGAATTAGCAAGAGCAGCAGCTAATGCATGGAGTCAGATTACAACCTCTGAGCACAGCCGCCTTTATCCCCCTATATGGAGCTTAATCTGTCCAAATCCGCTGCTTTGCTGTGCCCTAAATCCACAACAGAGCCTAAGTCCTCCTTAATCTAATGAGCGGTAAAGGTGCACTTACTCAGGTTCTGAATACCACAGGCTGTGCATCTGAGCATCTCATCATGGCGAAAAAAGGTTGCTCAGGTCTTCCCCCTCACTGTGCCGTGATGCAATACGTTGTTATCAGGAACCACCACAATAATCTCTTACATCTCGGCAGGACTAGGGGAGCAGATGCATGACAGGCTTCCACGGCTTGCTCAGTCGTCTTCTCGTCACTCATACTTCCTGCTATAGGCGACATTTCCAGGTCGAGCCGTGTGATGGGACTTCTGTCAAAAGACTCCATCACATGGCGTGCGGACATGACAGAAAACTGGGGGGGGGGGGGGGGGGGGGCTCGCCTGAAGACTTGTTAAACTGATGTACACTGAATAACTTCTAAGACAAATACACTGCACTGCTTTGTACAACTTCACACATTCACACATTTGGTCACTCCTGAATCAGTCATCTGTCAGTAGCAAAATAACACTTTTGTTTTTTTTTTAGTTTGGCTGAAAGTGCGACATGTTCTAAAGTTTTAAACACACAGACAGCAACAGCCTCACACAGCCAGATAAAGACTAATGACCTCAGTGTTTGTGATGAGGTTTTAGCCTGGAAAGCACACTAAAAAAATCATTTGAGGCCTGCAGCTAGAATCCAGTCCAATCTGCAAACTCAGAGGAGAGGAGGTGGTTATATGGCGGTGAATGGCTGCACAAATAAAAATAATAATAATAATTGCAATAAAACAATTCAACCACAGTGGGGTTTGATATTCACAGTTTGCTATTTAAAAACCTTCTCTGCACTAACAAGCACTTCCCACTCGCAGGTCAACTTGTCCGACCAATTGCAGGCTCTGATTAATCATGACTTGCTTCTTAAACAGTAACCCAGTGTTTCCGCCAGGCCAATGAGAACCCATGCCAGGCCAAAAAAATGCCAAATATCCATTCATATGAAAATCAATAATAATTTTTTTTTTTGCGTTTGGGAGCCTCTGTGCAGCGCTTGTTCCGAAACACGATGAGTCAACTTCTGTGTCGTTGCCTGGGAAACGAAAGAAAATATAATGTTTTATTTATGTTATTTACCTCATTTATGTGCACTCTTTGTATTTGGGCTCAGTGCGAGACTCTCTGCTGTGTTGTGTCATTTGTGGTTGTGCTACTTTCTCTCCTCTACTCTGCTCTCCCCACACACACTAAGCCCCAAAATATCAGGTCAAAATATCTGCAACTTTTTTTTTTTTTTTTTTGGAAACGTACCCAACCTGAATGTGGTGACAGTGGCGAAGATGCTACAAGCTAGCATGACTATGTAAAAAATGAATTTCTTTGAGTGAATCACTAGGAAATAAAATAGAAAATAGGAATACTTGTAAAATAAGACTCCTTTAAGTGTTTGCTTAATTTATTTTTTACTGTCAATTGATCTGCAGATATTTGAGACATTTGTTTTATTATTGCAGAAGACATAAGAAATTAAAGCAAATGCTCACAACTCACAAGTTGAAACTAGGAAGTGTTTTTGGCTGTTTTGTTTGAAAAACGCCATAAATTATTAACTGATTATCAAAATTGTGTGCATCTACTAATCGGCTGACTATTGCTTTCAGCTCTAGTACAACTGCAAGCAAAATGAAACAATTGTGTTACCAAAGACCGGTTAATAACTACGATATTGATATTTACCCTCATTATTTTAGTCATACTCATGCCTGTAATCAGTGCTTCTATTTTCCATACACCCTTTCCAGAAAAATCAGTCAAAACTGCTGAGCGCCTATCATGAATGAATCAACTTCTTAGTAAACTCTCAGAGAAGAAATCAATTCTATCCATTAGAGGAAAACAAAACCTAATAGAGTGAATTTAAATCACGATAATATTCAGGATCTTCATTTCTTTACCACATTTACAGTTTTTGGCTTCTTACTGATGTAAATTAACAGCCACCAAAGAATACTGAAACTTAAAGTGCATTAAGACAGTTTGACGTCATCTAGTTTTCTCCATCTCCACCCTGCAGATCAGCAAACGAATGTTTCGCTCTTGATTACAATTGACTATCTCACAGAAGAAGATATCACATGCCAAAAACAAATCAGGGATGGCGTTAGTGAAAATATCGGCAGACTGGCACAGGATCAAAGTCACAAACAGACTCAGCAGTTGTCATAAATCACTTTTCTTTCCCATAGTCGTCCAATTCCCATACAGTCCTTAATTGTAACGTCTTCTGCTGTTGTATTCATCTGATAATCGCCAATTAAAAGGATAATACTGTAGACAAATTAAATAAATACAAGGTTCATGCATGCTAATGAGAAAATAGGACTCCAAATGAAAACTGACTGACAAATGGTATTTTTTTTATATCACTGTGTTAGACTGTGCTTGTACCTGTTAAGAAAGAAACACCCTGATGGTAGACATGGTTTATGAGCACGAAGCAGAACCATATGCAGGTGATCACACGTAAGGCAAGGATCAAGTATGTGGCATTACTTAATGTTCTCTTCTATAAATGACTCGGCTATCCAGCTGGGATCAGTGGCTGGCATTGCGCCGCTGTCACCACCACCATCTCTCCAACCCACGCATGTCTGAGCATGGGGGCCTCTCCTCAAAAGTCAAATGTCAGATGTTATCCATCCCCACTCATAGAGAGCTCCATCGGGGGCTCTGAGGCCCTGCTTCTCAGCTGGGGACGGAAAAACACCATTACTGGCCTCCTTTTGCTGTGCGGCGCGGTGGATGTCAACTGTTTGTTGATTTTATGTCTAACCAAGGGTGGCAGGAGTTCAAACTATCATACAGGATTCAGCTGTGAAGCAAAATTTTCTTTCCACACTCACTCACGGAAATGGTTTATTGGCAGTAATTATATTCAGAAGTCTTGGGTAGATGCGAACAGGGTTGATTTAAGACACAAATTCAGTGGATCATGCATAATAATGCAATCTGGGGGGAAATCGGTTGATAAATCAACAGAAAATGAATCAGCAACTATTTTAATTATCAGTTTATAAATCCATTAATAAAATGTACAGGTTTGAGGTTCCCTAAGGTTAAAAATTGCTGGTGTTGCTGGTCTTTTATGAGGTTAAACCGAATAGAAAAAGTAATTTGAATTGAATTTGAATTTGAAAGTTATTTTTCACTATTTTCTGACTTTTTACAGTCCACAACATTAGTCTATAGGTAACCAATAATGACAATAGCCCAATGGTATAATATGATAAAGTAATGATGATTATCATGAGTCACAACATAATCCTGATTTAAGTGCTCTTCAACCAGGAAAGCCAAAAAACAAACAAAACAGCTGCAATAGCCAACAAATGGGCAGCAATTCTATACAACAGCAATATGAAATAACTGACTAACATACAGGTGATGGAGTTTTTTTCCTTTTAATGGCTATGTGTTGGCTATTTCTGCCTGGGATAAAAACATGATGGAAATTATGCAACTTCTCCCACCTCAGCTGATTAAACTCTTATGAGTAATTACTATGTGGTGGTGGCTTTTCAGGAGCATTATGATAATGCATTTTGAAAACAGGTGGTTGCAAAGCACTTATGATAAGTTGGACTGACACCTTGTAGCAGTGCAAAACTAGGCAGCTGAAAACAAATTACTTCACACCTATAGCCTGCAGATATTTTGGAAAGGTGCTTTGTACACAGCAAGCTTCTGTGTTGTCATAATACTAATGCATTACCAAAAACACTGACTTCTCAAAACTTGATGAATGAACAATTAGTATAATTACTTTGTTGATCGCCTCATCAGGTTTAAGAGAGTGTGCAAGAAAACTGGGCTCTCAGATTCCCTGACAGCCACTGTAATGACTAATCAATACATTTTAACCTGATTAAGACCATAGCACACCTTCACTAAGCAGAAGGCACTGGAGATGCAGTATTTAGACGAGCTATACAATGGCATCTCAGCGTGAAAAAGGCCATGTGACACAGAGAAGAGTAGTTTCTGATCCATATAACATGACGGGCCAAGTCTCCCAGTGATATTGTTAAATCTCTTCAAAACCCATACTTGTCATATCTATTTTTCATTAGCCTTCAAGTTGCTGGAGACTGTAGGGGGATGATCTCTTGAAATATTCATTACAAAAGCAACCATGACATGATGTGACTCTCTTTTAACGCTCAACCTCGTTTTCTTAGCAAAGTGTAGCCGTAGCCCAACTGGTTAATCCTCTCGCTATTTACTTATTATTGCAATTATGATTTAAAAGGCAACAATTTTCCATTTCAAATGGGTAAACCCGAGAAAGCAATGAAGTGGAACTGTACTTGCATGCTTAGAGCTCAGACTCGCCTGTAATATAATGTATAGTCAATGATTCCAGTCGTTTGCACACTGCAGCGTTGCCTTCCCTCCTTTCTCAACAAAATCTTGATGCTTAATGGTCACTGATGATCTAATCATTTCAACCGGTTGAACCCTAGCAACTAAGCCTGAATAAAATTACTCAACAATTCCCTCCTGCGCTTGTGCACACTGTGATCGCCGCACATGCCTGTTGTGATACACTGGAGCTTGAGAGAATAATGGTTGCAACTAGTGCTGGATCGAAACCCAGCCAGCACAAATAAACACATTCTGTCATGTTATTTCTGAGTAAAAGACTCTGTGTTGTCTCTTAAACATCAGAAAAACTTAGAATGACACAAAGGGGCCTCATATTCTCAAACAGAAAAACAGGTTTTTTAAATCCCGCAAACTTGAGTGGGGACCTGCTTGATTCTAAGTCAACATGAGATGTCAACTGACATGAAACTGGGCAGGCTACATTGCTCCTACTCGGTGTTCAAGGGGTAAGTCGACTCGATTATGATCTTTATTGCATTCTTATGGTAGACTGCAAAGGTGGAATGTCAGACCTGTAAACACAGAAGGCAGGAAGAACCACCCCATATGGCATGAACACTACAAGCACACCATGAACACCCCCAAATGTGAGATTACAAAACACAGGCGACATCAAGTATTATGCAATGTTTAAAAAAAAAAAAAAAAAAGGTGCCTTGGTTTAAAAAACTATGCTTAGTGGTGCATGCAAAACGAGGGAAAATCGCCCTTGTGTTGAATGCAACGGTTGTGCAATATCTGCATGCATACTGTAAGGCAGTGCATAGTGTATATGAATCAAAATGATCATGCACCTATCTGTCACACTGCTGGCTGTATTCGTTGCAATTGAAAACAGTGTATATAGAGACAAGCGGCTATAAGACGCCTCACGGGCACAGTGTGACACATTTCGAGCTAAATTCTTGCTCTTGGTCTACAAACTGGAGTTACCCTCACTTCCTAGTTTACTGCTGCTGTCATAGCTCGGCTAACACCCTTCTTCCTCCATAGCCACCAAACAAATTTCGACAACATTTGCTGCTGCTGCTGCTGCTGCTGTTGCTGCTGCTGCTACGGCCGTGAATTGTTCAAGTCTGCTAGTCTGAGTGAGAGAGGGAGAGGGAGAGAGAGAGAGAGAGAGACACACACACAGAGAGAGGGAGAGAGAGAGAGAGAGCCGTAGTGTGAAAAATGACACTTACATTTCACCACCCTGTCCGTCGTAGATAACTTCGGTTCATCATTCGGCTTGTTTTCGGACATTTCCAGTGTGATATAATATTGAGATATAGCAGAAATGAGACTGAAAACGGTCCCTGCGTTGCTCTTGCCGAACAACTCTTGAGTCTACCCGAGAAAAGAGACCGCAGTGATCTCACTCGGTCCTATCAGCGGCCAAAAATACTTGCAACAGGGTTACAATTTCACTGCTGGTGCTGTAGGGAGCTGCTCTGTCTGATTTACTGTTACTCTGGATCAAGTTGTCTGAGCGCAGTGTGCAGTCAAACGTGCTAACCCGCAGGATCCGCCCCCCTGTACTCCTCCTATTGGTGGAGAGAGGAGCAGCAGGCTGCCACTCTGCCTGCACATTCACTTTTATAAAAGGGTTGTTTTCTGAGTCAGTGTGGCCTGGTATGAATAACTGGTCATAAACATACAATAAATCTGTGGCTGTACATGCACAATAAACATAAGTTAATTAACAGATATAAAACAAATGTGTGTTCTCAAATGTATTCAGATCATATATTTTATTAAGCACATACAAATGATCTATACATGTGTGTTTGGTTTGGTTTATTAAAAATGTATTTGGACCAAGAAAATATATCTAGGTATGGAAGCCCATTTCTGCCAATAAAAGTAAAACATATATAGAACTATATGTGCAAAATGTATGCTCATGGTAACAGATAAAAAGTCAAAATTGTGAGACAGTAAGTTAAAATTATATTATAATAATCATAGTACTAAATAATAATCAAAATGTAGCCTTTCTATCTCATGATTCTGACCTTAGAAGATTTTTTAAAAATTGACTCATCATCAGCATTTATATTTTCATCATAAACATTTCTATTTTTTTTTTTCCTTTTACTGGAGACTTTCATATCTCACAGCTGCTCAATAAGTAATCTGATCTGCATTATTTAATTTTCACCATTTTCCATTCAATAACAGTATCTACAAGTCTATATTTCCATTATTAATTCATTTGCTCTGGATATTCATAGTTCCCTGATGATGAATCCTGATAGTTTTAGCGACACTCTGCCCTTCTAATATGGGCACTCAAAGACCTCTCATCAATTGCCAAGTGTCAACACTGCACACAAGATATATTACTATTTAGAGGACAGATTTTCAAAGGTTTCAAAGGTTGCAGACAACATTCATGCTCCTGTG